>NC_058410.1:66018651-66184597 GCF_002201575.2 Neomonachus schauinslandi
TCAAAGAAAAATACTCTAATTATATGCTTATAAAATATTTCACATCTCATTCATATACTTATATCCCCATGTTAAGAGTGCTCATAGAATCATGTTAGAAATTATCTAAAGCATTAATCTAAACATGGCAGTGCAATTGTCTTGCACAGCATGACAGGGAACTCCTTAAGAGTGAGGCCACGTAATATCTTTCCTTAACTGATATAGTCAGGACTCTACTACATTCTACTTAAGAATGTGCCATGCTGTTTCTGTTGATTTGATTACTATAAAAAGTTTACTAAGTTGCGTTGGTGATTAGCCTTTGGTAAGTGGGATAGTTATTACCAGATGCATAATATTGCAAGATGAATAGTGATTCTTTCATTCAGTAAATGCAAGTTAACTTCCTGCTATGTGCTAGATATTGTGCTAGGCCCTGGGATCTACAGATACATATAATCTCTGCCCTTGAGGGTCTCACAGGGAGCTGGAAGAGACACACATGGACATTATGACACTCATGTATGGACAGTATGACACTGTTAATGCCGTAATTGTGGTATGTTGTACAGACCGGCTTGTACTGTTCTCCTCGGTAGCTTTAGGAGGAGGTAAAGCTCTTAACTGATTCATGAAAGATGAGTTAGTTATTCATTAAAAACAGGAACTGAACTAGATGTCTTTTTACGTGTCTAACATAGCTACCTTTTCTAAAAATAGCTTTTATTAAAAAACGTATTAAACAATAACCTAGTCATACCTATATTCACTTTTTGCAAAATGCTATGAATGCAAGTGGATCAAATACAGATAGAGCTGTGTCAGATTATTTGCTTTGTGTGAAGATTAAAAATGAACAATTAATTGGTTTTCTGTTATTAAGGAGTAGAAAGTATGGGAATGCAGGTACAGAGTTCTTACTGTTTTATTTCTAACAATTCTGTTTATCTCAGAACTCTATATATACATACATACATACGTGTGTATGTATGTATAAGTCTGTTTGCCTGTGTGTGTGTGTGTGCGTGTAGTGAGCTCCTTTTTTGGAAAAAAGGATTGAGCTCGACAACATCCTTTGTTGTGAGGATATATTCTGCCTGTTACTTTCTTTTATTTCTAAGAATTAAGGATTGAGTGAATATCCTCATTGTCCTGATGCATCTTTTTAAAATGTCATGCTTCAGGGCAAACTGATTTCTTTATGATCTTCAGAAAATTTTCCACTGACATAACAGAAATGATTATTTATCTCCCCACATGTTCAAACTGCCTTAAACTGCTTTAGGGTTATTTGCTTCACAAGACTTAGTATTGATCCATATTATATAACTGACTAAATAAGGAAAAAAAAACTAGTCTTCACAAAATAGCTAGAAAGATTATTTTAACTGGTGATTTTGTTTTAATCATTTATGAATTTTTTGCTGAAAACTAATGGTAAAAAAGCTCATGTTTTAAAAGACTGCTTGGAATGGAAGGACTGATCTTTGTTTTAAGAAATTAAAATGGAATTATTTCTTTTCATTTTAGCTATGGATCTTGCAAACTTTTTCTACAGATAGTTAGATTTAAGTGTATTGTGGGAGAAAAACCAATTGTTGATGAATCACTAATGAGATAGTTTAATTTTCATTCTTTGAATTGAACTAAGTGTTCACTTTACTAAATATGATTAAATTTCAAACTTTCGTATTTATATGCATAATCCTTGCCCCGCTGTATTTTTTAAACTTGAAGTAATCTGCTTTTATGAAATATTAACTGCCACAAATAACTCTCCAGTTTAAATATAATTGATCAATAATGCCCCTACCCACATTTCCTGTATATCTACCTGTGCCGAGTAGTTTTCTCTCTTCACATTGACGAAATGCTACAGCTCTGGCAGGAAAGGTGACTTTAGAGTCTGTGTTCACCACTGAAATAGGAGATAAACACATGACAAAAGATATAAATTAAGGCACAATATTTATAATTTATAATAATTTCTTATGAGATATCAGAAATTTAATTAGCTTAAGCACATAAGCAACTGATTATCCATACCATTTGATGCCAGATCAAAGGTAATATGTATTTAGAGATCATCATATTTGCTTTTTGGCGGACATAACTTTGGTCCACTGCCTAGCACAATGCAAAGAGTAGGCAAACAATAATTATTGAGTCAGGGAAGGAATGAGTAATTTGTGTTTGTCTAAAAATTAATTTGTGTTTTTTGTTTGCATACACATCTGATAGTGGAGAAGTGGTTCATTGTTTATCAGAGGTAGAAACGAGGGTGAAATCAAAACAGCATGGAAATTGGCATTATGAAACAATCATAATAGCTATTTATTGAGTGCTTATTCTCTACCAGGCACTGTGCTAGATTTTCCACATAAATTATGCACTTTAATTCACAGTAGTCTTATGAGATAATCTTGTTATTAGGTTTCCCTGTTTTAGATAAGGAAAAACTGGGCTCAGAGAACTTAAGCAGATTTGCAAAGGTTGCACAGCTAGGACAGGCGAGAGGAGAAGCCAATGTCATAATTTATATAAAGGGCATGTTGTATCGCCTTTTCAGGATTTTTGAAGTGGGACTTTCTGTGGTGAAATTAACAATATCTGCCATTCAGAATGGGAATTTCATCCTTTAAGAGGTGTTGTTTTAAAAACGATTATGTTAAAACCAGAGTATTGATCTTTCAAAAGATGACTCGTCTATTTTGCATCATTTTTTGTCTGTAGAGTCAACATTGACCTTTCTTGGTATGTTTTCAAAACTGTGAGGAGTGGCTTAGTATAACGAGAATGAATAATAAAACTGAAATTATAAAACTTAAGCAGTGTTATAATAAATATAAGAGAGATATTTGAAAATAAACTTGATGGTGGCCTAAAGGCTGTAGTAAATTGTACCTCTGCCTGAAACCTTCCCAACACCAGTTGCTGTTTAAGAGCACTCCTCCTTGCTGCAGCCTCTTGTTCATAATGACAATACCCTCAAGAATATCTTTTAGTAAAATAAAATACTGTGTCATAAATAAGCCACTTTTTTTAGTCACTAGGAATAAATAATGTTTCAGTTTTGTTAGCTAGCTTCCCCTAACTTAAGTGTTTTCCGTCCAATAATTACACTGTTTTGCTATAGACTTGAATTAGGGTTAAAACTACTCTGTTTTAGGGGCACCTGCGTGGCTCAGTCATTAGGCGCCTGCCTTCGGCTCAGGTTATGATCCCAGGGTCCTGGGATCGAGCCCCACATCGGGCTTCCTGCTCCGCAGGAAGCCTGCTTCTCTCTCTCCCACTCCCCCTGCTTGTGTTCTCTCTCTTGCTGTGTCTCTCTCTGTCAAATAAATAAAATCCTTAAAAAAAAAATTACTCTGTTTTAGTCCTTTTCCAGTAGGTTACTAAATCCTAAGTTTGTGTAGGTAATTCAGTTTTTCTACCTGTAGGTTGATCTCTCAGCATGGACCTATGAGGACAATATTGAGTGAGATCCAGAAGGGTCTGATTTCAGTATGCATCTTTCCTTTTATGGGAGTTGGTTTTTAAGTTATTTATATAATTTAAAAACTCCACTGCTGGATTCTTATCTGCATGACCAAAATGAATGTGCATGTGTGTGGGAACACAGACGGTGTTTGACAACAATGTCACCGTGAGAGCTGGAGGTGAACTGCTAGGCAGATGCATCTTGACACAGTGCGTGCCACTGCCCATCAGGGATGGAATGCAGAGGCAGGCCAGCCCTTTAGAACCAGTCTCTCACACTCTTGCTGAGGCACCACTGAAAAACTAGGTGGGTGTAAGTTTGTATGTGGGGTTTTGGGGGTTTGGTGATGGTGGCTGAAACACGCATGTTTTTAAAGATAACATTTCAACGAAAACAGTTGTAGGGGAGTTTGATATCTAGATAACTGATTACTGTGTTATTGTGAAGACAAGTTTTTGTAAATATAAATATAAATATATATATAACTAGTGTATCTTAGCATTTAATAATTAATTACAAGGAAACAAAGGCATTGAAGCCCAGGAATGTGAAGTGACCTTGTCCAAATTATGTGCCATTATTGGTAGAGTAGATTTGAACACAGATTTTTTAGTTAAAATCCAGCTCTCTTTTGCTCTATCATATTACCTGTTTAATATAACCTAATAATTATAAAGTAGAATAAGAAGTAAAAAGAGATCTGAATGTTCTAATTTGATACTTTTTCTTCTTTTTTATCGTTTTGGTAATGACATCATTATGGCAATTTTCTGGTAAAATAAAGAGTATTTCAATTCCAGGCCTCAGCAAAATTCCTGGTGTATTCCAAACTGATAATTTAATAAAGGACAAAAAAAACTGTCTTTATATAATATGTTGTTTTCTTTTCTTTTACAGTCTTTTAAAAGTTTTGAAATAAAGCTTTTAAAAGGTTCTTATTTTACGTGTTTCTTTTCCACTCTACAGTGTTAATAAAAACATTAAGTACTCCATTAAATAACAAATAAATAACACATATATATTTGTAATGCCCTGAAATTAATTTTTCCTTTTTTAGTTTTAAAAATCCCCCAACATTTTCAGCACTTGAGCACCCGTTACCACAAACTTTATATTCCACATCATTTCTTCTCTAAACTCTTACAAGTTAGCTGTAGGGTAATATGGATGGTGCCTTGCAAGCTGTAATATCCTCATTACATCATGTTGTTTTTATCCTCTCTGCCCACTGTTCATTCTCAATGTGAAAAGTCATAGCGTATCAGTGACAGGAGTCTGGCTTTCAGGCAGACTTTTGTAATTATTCCCACTGAGGCACTGTCAATAGGATTAAAAAACAGATTCTGGATCTGTCCATCCCAGATGAGGTCAGCACTTTGAGCAGTGGGAGTACTATTTCTATAAGCTGTGCTTTCCCCTTTGCATTATACAGCATAGACGTTAATATGACACAAATATTTGAAAGATCCTATGGAAACGGACTAGCTTTGCTCTGAATTAGGCTCTGGATTAAGTACAATGTCCATCTGCAATAAATAAAATAACAACAGTCATTTAGAATCCCTAACTATGTATGTGTGTAAATTCTACAATAATATTAAGTCCCAGTAAGTTTCAGTTACAGAACAATCCACTTATAGTTCATAATTAATAAACTCTTTGCAGCTGCATAACTGAAGCCGGAAACATCTGGAAAGCCTCATATTTTACACACAGACACATACACGTAATTCCTTCAGAAAAAGTTCAATTGTGCTTAAAATCACAGGTCTGGAAACAGAGTAAGACCTGAAGAAGCTGAATCTAGTATTCGGTTAGCTTATGGTAGGAGAAAGGGGGGACTGGGTCTTCCTTTATCTGGAAAAGAGGTGAGTGTTAACTAGATAATGTTTAAAGTCTATTCAGATATTCACACAAAACTAACCTTGTATAATTCAAAATCTCTCCTAATTATAAGTGTGATTTTGATAAGAATCTATTTATTTTGTTATAAAATTATTCAAATAAAATTGCTACTCCTCAGATAAAAGATAAATTATTATTTATGAATCTCTAAAATTAACAAATGGGTAAAACAAATATATTGATTATAGATTATAGTCTAGCTTATAGATTTAAAAATTTTCAATATTTTTTATAATTCATACTTAATTTATTACACCTAACTACAGCTTTAATTTTTTAAGATTTACTTATTTATTTTAGAGAGAGAGAAAGCGAGAGCCCGCAAGTAGGGGAGGGGCAGAATGAGAGAGAGAGAGAGAAGCAGACTCACCATTGAGCGTGGAGCCCCCTCTAGGGGCTTGATCTCACAGGGCTTGATCTCAGGACACTGAGATCATGACCTTAGCTGAAATCAAGAATCAGGCACTTAACCAATTGAGCCACCCAGGCACCCCCTAACTATGGCTTTATAAAAATAGATGAATATAGAGTGTATGTGTTAGAAAGGCAAACTAGCATATTATTGACAGATGTAATTTGGCATTTTTTCTTAATGTTTGCTTAGTCCTGTGTTCAATTTGAAGTTGTATTACTAATGGGTTTCATTATATATACCAGCTTTACTGTCTCTTTGTCTCTATAGGTTTGTTTATTCTGGACATTTCATATAAGGGAAATATGTTTTTGTGACTGGATTCTTTCACATAGCCTAATGTTTTCAAGGTTCATCCATGTTTGATTGCTGAATAATATTACATTGTGTTTATTCATTTATTAGTTGATGCACATTTGGGTGTTTCTGCTTTTTTGGCTATTATGAATAATTTCGCTGAGAACATTTATGTATAAGTTTTTGTGTCGATATACATTTTTATTTATCTTGGGTATATATCTAGGAGTGGAGTTGTTGGTTAATCTGGTAACTGTGTTTAACATTTTGAGAAATAGCCAGTAGCTACATAATTTTACATTCTTAACAGCAAGGTATGAGGCTTCTAACTCCCCCATATTCTTACCAACACTTGTTTTATTTGCCTTTTTTTCTTATAGTCATCCTATAAGTAGTACCTCATTGTGGTTTTGATTTGCATTTCTCTGATGGCTAATCATGTTGATCATTTTTGTGTGTGTTCATTGGCTGTTGTATGTCTCCCATATGGAAATATCTATTCACATTCCCTGCCTATTTTTGATTGGCTTATTAATGAATTTTTGTTTCTTTCATTTTTATTTTTCCTAAAATTCTAATTTGTTAGATTTCTTAATAATATCTCATTTTACCTCCCTCATCAATTTTATGGTGGATATATCTTGTCATGCATTCTTTAGAAACTTCAATAGTTGGAGAAAAGACCTGGGACTTACAGGAAGATGGTTCTAAACACCTGGAAAGCTTTTAAAATATAAAAATGTCCAGGCCCTAATAATGATTCAGTTATTTCGATAAGGCCAAGTCATTAGTGTTTTTTCAAAGTGTCCCTAATGTGCGGTCATGGAGGACAGCTGACCAAGATACAGATTATCAGTGCCTTAAAGTCCAGGATGGTGTCAGGTTTGTCTGAGATTAGAAGTGGAGCTTAAGATTTCCAAAAAGTGATTGCATTAAGGACCAGAAAAATCTTTCTTTTTTTTTAAAGATTTTATTTATTTATTTGAGAGAGCGAGAATGAGAGAGAGTACATGAGAAGGGGGAGGGTCAGAGGGAGAAGCAGGCTCCTCGCTGAGCAGGGAGCCCGATGTGGGACTCGATCCCGGGACTCCAGGATCATGACCTGAGCCAAAGGCAGTCGCTTAACCAACTGAGCCACCCAGGCACCCCAGAAAAATCTTTCTTACCTGTAGAAGAACTCTAGAAATATGTGCATTTTCTGGGATAACCGGTTTGTGGGAAAGGGTCCTTAGAAATATAATCGATAGGATATCCCCCTACCCCAAGCTTACCCTTATAGGTCATAAACCTAAAGAACCAGAGGGAGTCTGAGTGTCTGCACCCTCATTCAGAAGGAAGAGATATTCCATTTCACCTGATTGCTTTACCTACCCGGAAATTTGTCTATGGCTTTGAGGATGACCTTTAGAATTGTTCATCTGTGTTGAACACAGATTTGTTCTACCAGTACCCTGATTGTTCCACAGACTGCATGCGTCATGCAAGTACATGCTCAAAGGCCTGGCACCCTGTTGCTTAAACACTTGATATCCATTGAAGACAAGTATGGAATCTGATTGTGAGGAGAGTTTAACTGAGAAATCAGAATACAAGGCTTTAGTATCAACTCTCATGTATTTAAATGAGAAGCTTGAGTAAAATACTCAAATTTTTGTTCAGAAATTTGTTGCAGTATTATTACTTTTAAGTAATTCATTTATAAATGGGAAACCCTATTGCCTTTTGTGTTCTTTTTTAAAAGACTTGAAATTTCAAACATTATTTGAACCAATGTAGTTACATAAGGACACTGTTCTTATTGAAAAATAGCTGAAATTAAACATAATAAATTATATTTATTTCATCACAATAGATAATATAACAGGTCTTGTAATATAGTATGCTGTAACATAATTTAGTGGATGTATTGCACTATATTTTTAGTGTGTGGTAAACAGAAGTTTCACATGCTTCCTAGATTCCCTTTTTTTTTTGATAGCTTTTCATTTAAAGAATGGACTTGGGATGCCTGGGCGGCTCAGTCGTTAAGCGTCTGCCTTAGGCTCAGGTCATGATCCCAGGGTCCTGGGATGGGGTTCTGCATCGGGCTCCCTGCTCAGCGGGGAGCCTGCTTCTCCCTCTCCCTCTGCCTGCCACTCCCCCTGCTTGTGCTCTCTCTGTCAAATAAATAAAATCTTTAAAAAATAAATAATGGACTAAGTGAAAACTTGCTTGGTGTCTGAAGTCTGACAAGATTATGGTTCTCAGCTCTGGGGTAATGAACTTATTTTATTCATTAGGGCCCTAAAGGACTGAAAAAAACAGTTGAAAGAATGAATCCAAGGCTGTTGTGGTAACACTGAAAAAATACTGTTACTCAAATAATAGGTGAAAGATTATTTTTACAAAAATAATTAAACATGGAAAACAAATTTTATACGTATTCCCAGTCTTCGTCAACCTAGTGAACATTACCTTAAAATAATGTTCAATTAAAAAAGCAAAAACATCTGGGGCGCCTGGGTGGCTCAGTCGGTTAAGCTGCTGCCTTCAGCTCAGGTCATGATCCCTGGGTCCTGGGATCGAGCCCTACGTCCGGCTCCCTGCTCAGTGGAGAGCCTGCTTCTCCCTCTCTCTCTACCTGCCTCTCTGCCTACTTGTGTTTCTCTCTGTGTCAAATAAATAAATAAATAAATCTAAAAAAAAAAAAAAAAGCAAAAACATCAAAGGGAAGGAAATTAAAATTGTAGGTTTCTTGTTGTAACTAACTTTACCATAGCGCTCGTCCTATATTAATTAAAGTTTGCTTTGAGTTCAAGTGCTATTGAACAGATTGAGAAATAAAGCAAAGAAAAAAAAGTTTTAAAACTGCATTTTCACAATTCCTAGAAAGTTAATTCTTGCATACTTCATAGTTGTGTATGAAGGGAATGTATCTTTAAGGTTTCAGAAGGCATTTACCTCTAAAAAACTTTTGTACTAGTACTTTTGAGAAAACCAGCTGCATTTGTAGAGAAGAGAAATTGCCTTGATTTCCACATAGCCTTTTCGGGAGCCATTGCAGAGCTCACCTAGTTCTTCCCTATGTGGCTGACTCTCAGAGATGCCACTTCATCCCAGTTTCTTGCACTGAGTATTTTACTCAAGCTATTTTGTATAGATATCTCATCTAAAATTGTAATTTTAAGAGCATCTGTTACTTCCTTCCCAAACTTTTTACTACTCAGTCGCTAACTATTATCCTAAGAGATACAGCTATGCCTTCGCATGTTCTTGGCTTTGCTCTTAACACTGTAGCTCCGAAGATTTTGTACTTATTTTTAATAACTCTAAATTAATAGTCTTCCTAGAGACTAAGTGAAAACTGTCTTGTCACAACTTATTATTTTCAATATTAACTGAACTGAAACAGAATATTACTTCAAAGAAAAAATGTTAAGACTTTGATGACCACATTTTTCCGGTACTGCCTCTATCATTATCTATTTAATGATAGCCATGCCTGTACTCCACAATTTTGCAGGCATCTTCGGTGCCAAAATTCACAGTGCAATTGAGAAGACCTATTTAGTATCTCTTCTGTGAGGTGTGCTAGGCTATTATTTCATAGTTTTCTAAATTAAAATAATAGCTTTAAATTAGTAAAAGGGTATAATAAAAGACAACAGGGACCCATAGAAAATTAATTTTTAGGGTTGCTAGAGCCCTGGAGACCCATTGAATAAGGGCCAGACTTTGGCTCATTGAGCAGTCAAGGCTGGTGGAATAGCATATGGTTGAGTATCAGTAGTCCTGTGTTCTAAATCCAGTTTTAACCTAGACAAACAGAATTATTTGAAGAACTCAGGTTACTTTTGCTTCAAATCTGCTCTCCCATATGTTAAAGTGGTAACAGAATTTAATGTATCTTTGAAAGTTGAGTGATAAGGGTTTTAAATTTCTCTGCATTAGGTACCATATATATTCTAGAAACCATGCAAGTTGAGCAAGAAATGTCCCTTCTTATTTGTAAGAAAAATAGGAATACGCCTTTATTAGAAGCTTTTATTTGCAATGGGAGAATGAGGATTCTGTGGGATTCCACTAGGTAGTGTGCTGCCTACTAATTCTGGAAGCCTTCCCTAGTAGATGGTAAATTATGTTACCATTGTGCTCCCCATTTCCCTGCTCCCTAACCTCCTCTCCTGGTAAAAACTAATACACACAAGTCATTAAAGACTGTCAGCACATATCTCTTCTCTCTGGCTCTTTCTTTTCCTTTTTAAATTCTCTGGTCCTTAATGTTAGCAAAGTGCAGGTTGTGAGTAAAACATGGTCTTCTCTATCTTATGGATGTCATATGTGACCATTGAATTATAGATAGTACATAAAGCAAGGTACAGTGAATACTTAAGGAGAGGAATTTCCATCCTGAGAAACCCATGCCAGATCTTTTATCTTACCAGTTAACCATTTTTATGTGGCAAGATCATATCTTCAGAAACATTTTGAAGTGTTATATTTTTGTTATACTATTTTGCAATCAATCTAATTGTTCTCCCTGTGCCTTAGATTTGTAGCAGTTGCTACTGAGAACATGTGAAGTTGTATTAAGCTTCTTTTCGTAAGATGTTTGTGAATGCTTTTCTCTTACATGAATTGCTGAAGCCAACTAAAGGCAGAATGGCTTCTGAGGACAGTAGTGGATCATATATTTACAAGGAGATAGTTGTAGTTCTGTTTACACATCTATCACTTATCTATTGCAATATAACTTGCCTTTAAATTTCTAAGTTATCTAAAACACTTGTCTCATTTGCGGGAAATAGCCTTATTTTCTTGAAGCTCAAAAGATGATTTTGAGCTCTCAATTGGATCAGAATTATGCATTAAATGTTGAACATGTGAACAGAAGTAGAGAATGACTCAGTATACCATCTTGATTAGATAGGATTGTTTATCCCACCTAAGAGTGAAAATGTGATTAAGTTCCTGAGTGATGCCCAAGTTGAGGACATTAAAAAATGTGAATATAATAAGTTAAAAGTTATAATTGAATTTATGTTAAATATTCACTAATCTTTCTTTATAGATATGATGAATTTCTATTAAATTTGAAGTCACTAAAACTTAAACATATATTCATTTGATAAATATGAAGGGTAAATTAAACATATTTAATATATTCAATGTATAATGCCATTAATAAAAATTGTTGAAATAATGAAAATTTAATTTGCTAAATTTTAATTGAAGATAAATATATAAAATGATCAGTGATAGAAAATGGTTCAATTAGCAGTAATCGCGCCTTGGATAAACCTCATTGTCTATGATACTGCCACAGTGCAAAGCTAGAAAATGGTTCAAGACTACTTGATTTAATAGAAAATAGGATCTAAATGAGTAAGAGCAACTTCAAAAGGAGGTGATAGAGACATTCTTTGTACATGTCTATTCATTGCTGAGAGCAGTTACTGTTGCTGTTTTAGTGTGACTGCTGTTAACCTCTCTCAGCAGAGGAGAAACAGTCCTTATCTGTTTACAGTTGAAGGCTTTCTCCTTATTTCTAGTGGAATAGGTTTCTCCTTTTCATAGGATTTCATTGTTTTTAGTACCAAGGAAGTTGACTTAGTGGAAAGCAGCCTGCCTTATAACTTAAAATTGGTTGAAATTATATCTTGAAGTTTTCTGAAAATTTGGGAGGGTATACATTTCTATCATATTCAGATGAAATTTTTTGTATCATTGTTATTTCTAGTCAGGTAATTAAAATTATTTTAATATTTTTCAATATGAACCCAATTAACACATAAGAAGTTAATTTACAGCTACATTATATTAAGAAAACATAACTTTGAAGTATGTCAATATGTATCAACAGATAAGATAATTATATTGAAATTGAACTTACCCTGAATTAAATATCCTGAGTTTTTGTCCAATTAAATTATGCTTTCGTTCAGTTTTGGGCTCTTGATTTTGAACTGATGCCAACTACAGGTGCAAGGTTGCTGTATCATTTGGTTTCTATTATTTAACTTTAAAATGTAGTATTATAAAACTGGGTTATTGATATACACTAAAACAAAATTTTACCATAGAGAGCTTGTTTTTCACAAATTAAATTTCATATTTTATTCTTTTCTAAATATTACTAAAATTAAAAACGTCTATTTGCTCTCATGTTTCTATTTTCACTTTCTTTTGCATACGCAGCCTGTGGCCGTGGGTTCTACAAATCTTCCTCTCAAGATCTTCAGTGCTCTCGTTGTCCAACTCACAGTTTTTCTGATAAAGAAGGCTCCTCAAGATGTGAATGTGAGGATGGGTATTACAGGGCTCCATCTGATCCACCGTATGTTGCCTGCACAAGTAAGTTCATAATAGTAAAGTAGGGAAGGACTTTCAGAATCTTTCTACTCGTTTGTATTATTGTGACATCATTGAGATAGGCATCAGGTTTGTGAATGCATTCTTAATTATTATTAAATGCTTACATTTTTTTCATGGACTGTTAAGGCTAAATAATAACAGAAAATAGATACATCTTATGTCATCTTTAGTGAAACTTTCACATCTGCAAAATCAAGATGCATCTTAAGATTTTTCACATTTATCTAATAGGAATCATAAATAAATGTAAGAGTTATTTGAGTCTTACTTGGATATGAAATGTGATTAAAAAGTCTGGTTTCCAAATTAAAATTCCATCACTAAACAAAGCAAATCTCACATCTTGGTGCTTCAATTAATGAATATCGGAGAGACCCAAATCCAAAGCCAATCCCAGACTTGCTCTAAATCATTCTTGAGCACAGTATGAATGGATGGATGTATTCTCTGTTATATGGTTAAAAGGGAGACTATTTTTAAACAACTGCACAACTGTTTTTTCTAGGTGCATTAACTGTTCTTTTTAATTGCTTGGAAGAAAAATAGCTAAAGACTTTTGCAGTACAAAGTACAAAAGTACAAAGACAGTTGTTATCCTGTTTTCATTTTGACGTATTAAATGGAAAATAAATAAAGCCTCTTGCCAAGTGAATTCAAGGAGGCTTTTATGCAGCTTCTCTAGGAAAGGTAATGAAATGTTTAGGTAAAAGAAAGCATTTCAACTAGTTTTCTCTATGGTAACTGAGCCACTAGCTTAATGGCCCATGCAGATCCTTTCATTCATTTTTTTGGGTTTGATTTTTTCTATTTTTGTTTATTTGTTTGTTTCTTTTGGTTTCCAAAGGACCCCCATCTGCACCACAGAACCTCATTTTCAACATCAACCAAACCACAGTGAGTTTGGAATGGAGTCCTCCTGCAGACAATGGGGGAAGAAATGACGTGACCTACAGAATATTGTGTAAGCGGTGCAGTTGGGAGCAGGGCGAATGTGTTCCCTGTGGGAGTAACATTGGATACATGCCGCAGCAGACTGGACTAGAAGATAACTATGTCACTGTCATGGACCTGCTAGCCCACGCTAATTATACTTTTGAAGTAGAAGCTGTAAATGGAGTTTCTGACTTAAGCCGATCCCAGAGGCTCTTTGCAGCTGTCAGTATCACCACTGGTCAAGCAGGTATGTGTTTGTGTTTGTCTTCACTAAGTGAATAATGCAACTACATAAGTGAGGTGTCTCGCTTGGATATTTAGTTAACTTGGCTACACAGAACTCGATTATTCCAGCCTGTTGATTATTCACACCTTTAACTTTTCTTTGTTATTTCTCCTGTTGCCTATTAAACCATTGCTAGACTCGTTAACATCTCCTCCAGAGATCTGGCAGGAGAAATAAAAAGGGATAAATTGTAAAGCAGTTAAGACTGTTCTAAGACAGGGGTGCCTGGGTGGCTCAGTTGGTTAAGAGACTGCCTTCGGTTCAGGTCATGATCCTGGAGTCCTGGGATCGAGTCCCGGATCGGGCTCCCTGCTCGGCGGGGAGTCTGCTTCTCCCTCTGACCTTCCCCCCTCTCATGCTCTCTCTCTCTCTCTAATAAATAAATTAAAAAAAAAAAAAGACTGTTCTAAGACAAGCAACTCTGCTGAAAGATCTCAAGGAAGGGAGTGAAAATATTAGACAAAATGAGATTGTAGGCTAATTCTTGCAGTTTTACTTTTTTGTGTGGTATGCACTTATGATCAAAATCTACATGATCATTAGGAATGATGAAAGAGTTGAGTGCACTGTTTCACATCACTTTAGCCAATATTTTACCACATAGAATGTGATATTTGTAATATATGGCAAGTCTGTGTTAAAATTTGCATGAGAGAATTTTAAGTTCATCAGTAGTAGATTTGTGATCATATTACTGTTCATAATATTAGAGCACGTACTTGGGAGATCTCATGAGGATTTCAAAAGAAATGAATTAGGAAATAATAACCATGATGATTGTGAACTTGTAACTTAGCCTAAAAGCAGTTTTCATTTACTTTCTTCTTGGCATTTGAGGTGCCCTACTCAGTCATTCTTTATTATGGTATGTTTTGGAAAATATAAATTGGAATGGAAGTTTCAGAAATTGGAGACTGTCTAGATCTTCAGAAAAATCTTATTACTGAAAGAAGGTTCAGAAATTGAGGGCTTTCTCAACCTCTTGCTGCTGAAAGAAGATGCTATGTAGTAGATGTAGCCAAGTGCCATGTCATCATCATTAATAAAATGGGACCTGCCCTGGAGTACTGAGTTGGGTGAGCATCATAATAAGAAGCTTATAACAAAGTCTTCTTGATCTTTGGCTGGCTGTCAGAAACCAGTATTATCCCAAATTTCTGGACGTAGGTGAATCTATTCTTCACTTCTATGCCAATTTTAACAAAATGTTACCTATTTAAATTGTATCTGCAGAATGAAAACTATTCATATGGTCTCACGCTTACCATTTTGAACAGATTAGTGTGTTCTTATTCTAAAGGTTTCTTTTGATGTTTATTTGAAAAGCTATTGCAAATCAGATCTCCTGTGTAAAAGCAGAAATCTGGAGGGAAAACAACCTAGAAAATTTTTAATTTTCAAAAATTGGACAAAAGAAATAACTAATTTAACTGATTTGGTTTGATTCATTGTATTTACCCTGATCCTCTTTACTATCCTCTTAAAATCATTTTACCGGATATTTTTGCTTGTGTTGCTTTATATTGAAATTTGTCACCATAACTTTCCTGTTGAGTGGGTTCAAAACATTTTAGGATCATGATTGTGACACTATAGCTGTCTTTGGAACCATTAATAGAAACTCTTAGGTCTGCTGAGCTAGCATAGTTCTTTTATCCCTGCTGATATCAAGCATAGAAGGGACATTTTTATTTATTTTTGAGTATGACCCAAAGATGCTGAACTAATGCCACAAATAGAGTTCACCAAATAGGCTGCTTTGGGGAGCTGTTTTTTTTTGCTCCTTAAATGTCTGTTGTTTAATTTTTTAGGTTAATACTGCATGGGCTAAGTAGGTCATAGATTTTTCCCATGAATTCTTGAATCAAATATCCCACAGTAGTTTGGTAAAGTAGCTTTGGGTGTTGATTCTCTTCCGGTTAAGAGCAAACTAGGTTTGTTTGTTTGTTTGGAGGGGGGAGGTGATTTAAATGTACAAAATTAGGGGCGCCTGGGTGTCTCAGTCGGTTAAGCGGCTGCCTTCGGCTCAGGTCATGATCCTTGGGTCCTGGGATCGAGCCCCACGTCGGGCTCCCTGCTCGGCGGAGAGCCTGCTTCTCCTTCTACCTCTGCCTGCAGCTCTGCCTACTTGTGCTCTCTCTCTATCTCTCTGTCAAATAAATAAATAAAATCTTTAAAAAATAAATAAATAAATGTACAAAATTAGATTGTGATGATTGCAGAGCTCTGTACATATAATAAAGAAAATATTGAATTGTACACTGAAAATGAGTAAATTTTATGGTATGTAAATTATACCTCAATAAAGCTATTAAAAAATTTTAAAAAGAATAAATATAAGAAAGTTAAAAAGCAAACAGTGTTTATATTTTTATGTTAAAATATTAATTCACAACTGCCTAGTCTCTATTGCATCTCAAATGCTAAAACCCCGTGAATTTAAAGTTAGATTTTTTTTTTACTTTCAAAAAGAAATGCATCTAAATAAGACAGCGATCTGTGGTAATTGTAGAAGTTTGTAGAACTTTTGCTTTATTTTTTTAAAGGTTTTATTTATTTGTTTGAGAGAGAGAATGTGGGTGCAAGCTCAAGGGAGCAAAAGCGGGTGTGGGGTGGTGTGGAGAGGCAAAGACAGAGGGAGAAGCAGACTCCCTGCTGATCAGGGAGCCCCAATGCAGGGCAGAAGTTTTCCTTTATTTTTTAACAGAGGAAATTTAGAATATATTAGCGACTGTTCTGTTGCATGTGTATACCCACTCCCCATTGCTCCCCATCACCTGTATTTTTGCTCTTTCTAAAGGAGGAATGATTTGAAATTTTGCCCATGTTCATTACTATCCATGGAAACCTGCAATGATCCTTGAAATTCTCATTCTCTATTAACTAAACAGCATCACCTCCCACCTAGTTTATGCTACAATCATTTCAATGATGAGTTTAAATCTGCATCTCTGGACAGTTATCCCCCTTATCAGCAATCCACCAGTGCCTGCTATAAAAAGATTTATTAGGAGAATCTGCATGTGTCTGGATAAGAATAGAGTGAAGATGGAAAATAATCAGCCTGTGTTTGAAAGGTCGTGTGTACACTTTGTAGTTTCTTTTCTATTAAGTTTGGAGTCTGGAGCACAAGACCCCTTTCCCAACCAGTGTTTGTAGAAATGTAAGTACATTGAATACCCTTTATGCTTTGTTCAAGGTAGGGGTAAGGTTTTTGTGTTAAAGGACCTGTGCTCCAGCCCCTCCCCTGCCTCTTAGGAGTTACGTGCTCTTCGCTGGATCACTAAAGTTCTACATGACTAAAGTGGAGATAAAATGTTGGATGATAGATATTAGAAAAAACTTTAAAACTCTTTAGTGTCATAAAAATATTATTGTAGTAAGTAGCAAAATGAATGCTGAGTTAATCCTCTTTTTGTATAACTCTTTCTGAACCTGTCAAGGCAAAAAACTGTAAAATCTTTATCTTTCACAGTGTGGGGGGGAATTCATGGGGGCTTGGAATTGGCAATTATGTTTTATAACATTGGAGGGGGAGGAGGTTAATTTTGTTTTGCTTGTGCAAAATGTGACTATTATCTAGTCACAAGTTATCTTAAGACTGAGATTCTACTTTAAACCAATAAATAACCTTAAGATGAAAAGTGTATAGAGAATAATATGTGATATTCATATTTCAGTAATTTTTGTATTTATTTATCCAGAACATATGACCTACAGAAACTGGCTGATATATATATACTTTTCATTGTTGTTTTATTTTGTTAGGAATGATATGACCTATTTAAGGGTGAAGTCACACATATCAAACATATGTATGTCGGAGGTATTTCAAAAATATATAAGAGAGGATTTCGGAAAGCACATGCATTTTATTTATGACATTATGATCCTAACTCTTCCTTACATTGGAAGGTTCTCTTGAACAAAAGTGATCTTAATAATCACATACGTGTTCTTAAGACCTATTTAAATGCTATTTTTTTTAAAAGATTTTATTTATTTGAGAGAGAGAGAATGAGAGAGAGCGAGCACATGAGAGGGGGGAGGGTCAGAGGGAGAAGCAGGCTCCCTGCCGAGCAGGGAGCCCGATGCGGGACTCGATCCAGGGACTCCAGGATCATGACCTGAGCCAAAGGCAGTCGCTCAACCAACTGAGCCACCCAGGCGCCCCTAAATGCTATTTTTTATAACAATTATGATATTAACTCAGCCAACTATACTGAGTCGTGTGAATCAAACACTGTGGAGGACGCTGAGGATAGGAAGGTAAGGTTTGGGCCTACCCTAATGAGGAGCCCATATTGTAGCAGATAAATTTACTTACACATCTAATATGAGGGAGCACTTGAATATAATGTGATGCATGTTGTAGACAATTAGGAACAAAATACAGAAACTCCAAGAAGGAAAGATCCATTCTATCTGTGGGAAAAAGGAGGTCCTCACAGAAAAGATACCAGTCAGTGTAGAACATTGGAATGGATTTGATTTTGCCAGGAGGTTGAGTGAATCATATTGTAGGCCCTCAAGAGGACCTCCCCCATTGAACATTGTTAAGTGCCACTACATTCCTTCTCCAGATTAAGTGCATTAACACAAAAATGGTCTGCAGAAGTATGAAAGTTCCTAAAAACAGGTCACCCTAAAATTATGATCTCTTTTTATAATACCTCAGTTCACTGTGGGATCACTTAAACAATTAGACAATTTTTAAAGCATACAAAATTACAATATGTAGTCTTACCCCCAAAGAGACTTAAGGGATTCAGCAATTATTCTTCAGGTCAGTGATTATGTTATGTTCATCTGTACCTTTACCGTGTAACACAGTTCTTTCTGTATGCAAGTTGTACAATGAATGTTGTGCAATTAATTCCAATGAGGAAACTAGTCATACACAAGAAAAGTTAAATGATTTTACAAGAGTGGAAACATTGAGACATGAATGGAAAATGCATTGGATTTGATATTCAATGACATAATTACTTAATTTTAGATAAGTTATTTCAGCTCTTCGAACTTGAATTTTCTCCTGAAATGGTATCATGCTACTTGACTCCTCATATTATAAAAATTGAGCTTTTAGCTTAATACCAGTTACATTTATTAGAAAAGTATGTTATAGTACTATAACAATTATAATAGTAGGAATAATAGAGTGACTAGTGACTGAACTCTTACTATGTTCTTGGTATTTTTTAAATGTAAAATGTACATGAAAAGAGTGTCAAGGGATGCCTGGGTGGCTCAGTCGGTTGGGTGTCTGACTTCGGCTCAGGTCATAATCCCGGAGTCCTGGGATCAAACCCCATGTCGGGCTCTGCTTGGCTGGGAGCCTGCTTCTCCCTCTGCCTGCCGCTCCCCCTGCTTGTGCTCTTTCTTTCTCTGTGTCAAATAAATAAACAAAATCTTTAAAAAAAAAAAAAGTGTGTCAAAATTGAATAGTTTAACTTCTTTGAACTCATTAGCCCTCCTAAGTAAAGAAGAGGTTTGGGACAGAAGACCTCTAAGAGCCCATCTTATGCTCATAGTTAAATGGACAGTTACAATACAATACAAACTATACATTGTGCAGTGCATTGTTGATTGGAATTATGGAGTAATTTATAGCTGAGTAATACGTGTACAGATACTATAATTTTAATGGGATTGATAATTGTTAGGATGGTGTAGAAAGCATTGTGTAGGAATTAAAGATGAAAACTATAACCTCTTGAAAGAGGATGTAATTTCCCAAGTTGGGCTCTCCAGGAAGCAGACACTTAGATGGGTATTAGGACATGTACTTGGGATCAGTGCCATAGGAAGAGAAAGGAAGGGAGCAAGACTGGAGCAGAGGGGAAGCTGACCTGTGGTGCAATTTCGTTGGAATCCTCAGCCAACTCCATGGGGAGTTCTGCACCTGTAAGGGACCTCCATATTGCCCAGAGGTGAAGAAAGAGTGTCAGGCTTTCATAGCTCTGTGCTGTCCAGACATGGGTCAGGAAGGAGCCTAGAAAGGAGCAAGGTGTCATTTTTCAGACAAGGAAATTCTAAAGGGGGGCAGGGAACTGAGGTCTGCTTTTTTAGCAGCCATCTCGGCAGCTGGGCAAATAAATTCTTCAGTCCTTCACTGAGGAGAATGCGGGCAGTCCCTCACAACATCCCAGATTATTGCAGTCAAGTACACTGCTTATCTAGAATTATTCAGTGTTACATAATCTTATCATGGACTACTGTATTTTAAGAATTTCGCTGTACAATCCTTTACATAGGAATTTGCTGATTGATTCAATGGTCTGGTGATAAATTACTCTTCAATGAAAAAGGGACCTACTAAGAAGTGTTATTTCTGGAGGATATTAATAACAAATAAAATCTCTTGGAGAGAATGTTGGTTACTGTAGCATTTGCCTTCTGGCTATGATTTTAATGCCCGTTTATCAGAAACTTCAAAAGTACCTCTGCATACCTTAATTTGACTAATTTCTCTTATGTTTTCAAATTTCTCTGTCAAAATTAACATTTGCTTCACTGTTATTTTCATTTAGATTTGTAATGTTTATATAATGTCCCAAATGAAATATAACCATAGTGTTACATGATATAACATCATACATAAGCAAATTTACACAAAAAGGAGATAGTAACAAAAGTCATTTCCTGTATTAGTCAGAAATATCTTCACTCA
The DNA here is from genome assembly GCF_002201575.2 of Neomonachus schauinslandi. Taxonomy (NCBI): domain Eukaryota; kingdom Metazoa; phylum Chordata; class Mammalia; order Carnivora; family Phocidae; genus Neomonachus; species Neomonachus schauinslandi. Next base: position 66,038,975 of record NC_058410.1, read on the forward strand.
CATTTATTAGTGTGATTCAACTGTGACTATTTTTCTCATAAATTAACTCAGATCATTTCTTTTCAATGATTTAAAATAGTAGGCCATCAAGGTATGTGTCCTGTAAGTAAAATAAATTATTCCTATTTAAATTTATATATTTTGATATTTCTTCCGAATTTATAAACTTGATTTATATTTTAAGGGAACAAGATATTAAGAAAATATATTTTCTTGTTTGAGAGCATTTACTGATTATATCGAGTAATAAGAAACACAGCAATCTCCATAAAGTGAAATGAGATAAATGCAAAAAAAGAAAAAAGAAAAAAAAGAAATCCACCTCCACTACCAGCAAAAAAACATTTTGTAGAAATAGTGTTAGTTTTATTAAAACATATGTACATAAACACACATGTATGCTACAGCAGAAAAATCAACTGAATAAGATTCCTTTAACAGTATGCCATTCAAGATACACATTGCTGTCATGTTTCTAGTTATTTTATAAACCTGATGTATCTGAAAGGCAGAACAGGATTCAGTCATGCTAATTCATGCCTTAGGGCATGATATTTTAGAAATTTATACATATAGTTTGTTTAGCAAGTAAGAGTCTTAGACTATGTTAGTGAAATTTAATTCTTTAAAGTGTAAGTATTTTTGACACCATTAATTTAAAAATAAACATGTAGATACATTTACAGTTTTTCTTTAGTGGCTATCAGCAATTAAAACATATGTAAAGGAAGATCTTTTTGGATACTATTTTAATAAAATTGGCAACCATGTTGGCATTGATACTGACAACTAAGACTTACTGAGTACTTAGTATGTGCTGACCACTTTACATGTAAAGACCCAGATGCCTACACAGTATCTTCACATCCCAAACTTACAATGGAAATTTGGTAGAAAATTACATCTTACAGTAAATATCTCATGGCTTTTCTTATAACATTTGTGACATATTATTTGTGAAATGTCTGTCTTTCCCATTAGACTTAACAGGGTAAGCAAACAGTGACATCTTTGGTCTTATTCTCTAGCCTCTGTAACCAGATGGGCCCAGGGTACATGCTTAGTAAATTTGTTGAATTAAACACATAAATTCTTTGTATATCATAATATGAAAAGAGACTTTCTAAGATTATCAAGATTAATATAAAGGGTTAGTTTTATTTACATTAAGCAGTAAATATGTAATAATTTCAAGTATAAAAATTTTGTGATTTGGTCTTGAAACTATAGATATATTTAGCATCTTAAAAATGAGTTTTCACTATAACTTGGTATTTAAGCAGAGATTTAGAACAAAAGCTTAAACTTGGTATTTAAGCAGAGATTTAGAACAAAAACTTAAAGATTTAGAACAAAAGCTTTTATTTCAGAATATTAAGCTACAAATTACCTTTATATTTGAAAACTTTTACAATTCTTCATATTTTAAAAATCTGTTGAAAATAAAATTATTTTTTTCTTTTAATATAACACTGAATGGAGGGGCACCTGGGTGGCTCAGTTGGTTGGGCGTCCGGCTCTTGATCTCAGCTCAGGTCTTTATCTCAGGGTTGTGAGTTCGAACCCAATGTTGGGCTCCGTGCCCAGCTTAAAATATATCTATATATATTTTTCATAATGCATTTTAATATTTTTTTCTTTTTGTAGTTTTGTGACTTGTTAAGACTATATCACATAGCTATTCTATGAATTTTCTCAATTAAAATATATGTAAGGAAATATCCCTAAACAACCTGTGTTCTCAATCCCACATCTTCACCTTCATGCGACCTCCATGTTTTCTAGTTCCAGAGTCTATGTGAGTTGCCACATCCACCCTTTTCTGATTTTATAAATATTTGTAATGAACTATTTTGCTTATGTTGAGGTTAGGTTGAGGTTATTAACAAGTTGATCTGCAGGCTCTTGAATGCTAGGACTCTGTAAACATTTGAAAGAACCCTAGGGCAAGGTGTTTTAAGTAGCCTTTCATATTTTCAATTTAATATATCTTAATCTTTTCTTAAGTTCTTTGATTTCAGCTTTGCTAATTTGTGGAGAATTATATTTAAAGATCTGAGAAGAAAGAGTTAATTTGTGTAATAACTCAGTTATAACATTGCTATGGATTGAATTGGTACCAAATTCATATGTTAAACCCTGACCCCCAGTGTGACTGTATTTGAAGACAGGGACCATAGGGAGGTAATTAAAGTTAAATGAGATCATGAGGTTGGGGCCCTGATCCTGATAGGCTTAGTGTCCTTACAAGAAGAGACACTAGAGAGCTTGCTTTTTCCCCATGCACATTCACTGAAGAAAGACCCAGTGAGGACACAATGAGAAGGTGGCGATCTGCAAGCCAGGAAGAGTGGTTTTATCAGAATGTGAATCCTGCTGGACCTTGATCTGGGACTTCCAGCTTCCAGAATTATGAGATAATAAATTTCTGGTTTTTCAAGGCACCCAGTCTGTGGTGGTATAGCATTCTGAATGGGCTAATACAAATATCCATCCCTGAGATAATTTAGTTCCATCCTATTATGTTGAAAGAATTTATTTTCCATATGCAAAGGACAGGCATAGACACTTTTGTGGGTGGGGCAAGTGGTGGAAGTTGAAGGAATTTCATGCATTTCTATGATTTCTCCCCCTCAAAAATGTACTAAACTTATTTAGTGCAATGCGTTGGTAAGTGCCAGAAAGACCAAGAGTAATATTTTGCGTTTGACATCCAAGGCAGTTTTTTTTTTTTTAAACAGATCCAATTTATTATCTCATAAATTACAGAAGGTGCTACTTTGATGGTAGCAGAACATTCTATATAAAGTAAGTTATGTGGTTTGTCTCTGAATTTTCAAGCTTGAGCAAGTTTGTCAAATTCTTGACAATGTTAAACGAGCAATTTCTACGTGATTAAGAAATGAATGCTGTTTTAGGATTTTCTAGTGAAAAAGTTTTTGTAACTGTCTTTTGGAGATTTAAATTTGTAACTTGTTAAACTTAAGCTTCCTCTAAATAGGCTCTTCAACAAAATATATGACTGCCCATTAGGATCATTGTCCTGGAATAGTAGATAATGATGAAATTATGTAAAGTAATTCTTATTACATGTCTTGCCCTTAATAGGAGGTCCTTCATTTTGCTACTCTTAAGTTTATTGAGTGGAGATTGTAGTGAATTGAAAATGCATTCACTAGAGTATTATTTATAAAGAAATAGCTACTTTACTTTTAAAGTCAGTAAGTTTGTTCAAGTGAGATATAGAAAATCTGTTTTAATTGAAATGTGACTAACAAGACCACCTACTCTTCAGTTTTAGCAGGAAATAATATAAAAAGCAAGTTAACACCAGAGACTTAAATAAAATATGCAAGAATTTTTCAGAGTACAAACCCAGGTCAATGTATATTGAATTCAGTCTCTTTTTCTGGAAGTTTTACACAATTATAAATAATAAAAGAACAAAATATATGTATATAGGAGGATTACTATGCTAAGAATATAAATTAACACATTTGTAAAAGATTGTCCATATAAATTGAATCAGGAAGAGATTTCTGCTTGATTCTTTGTTGATCAGAACTGGTTACCTGATTTACTTGGTGCTGTTGTTCCATGGTACAAAAAGGTTTTCATCTGTGGGTTGTTTGCTTAGTTCTTACAGAGCAAACTATCACAGTCATTTTCCTGAAGTATTATTAAAGGGATAGCATTGTGAAGACAGACACAGTTTCAGAAAAAAAATCATTTAAGAGTAAGAAATCAATAAGCTGCAGTTTAGAGAATGAAAAGCCAGTGGATGGTAATTTCATACATTATTCATATGTAGATGAATACACATAATGTGAATTGGTGATGAGGAGGAGGAAGATTATAATGATGATAAAAATTTGATGATGAAACTAATATAATGTTGTATGTCAATTATACCTCAATTAAGAAAACTCGGGCTCATAAATTTGAAGTACATATTTGGTTCCTCTCAGTTCCATTTCCTCCACTCTGCCACACCCAACCATACATACCATTTTAAGCCCTTGGATAAGCTAAGGGCCATAGCTTTGACAAAGGTAAAAGATAGTTCTTAAATTGACAAGCGTTTAGTTGTTGTTCCATTTTTGGTACCAGTGTTAAGAGAAAGTAAATGTTGATTATTTTATTCCTTGCTTCATTGGTGATGAATTGAAGCAAATTTGATTCAGACAAGCAATTTGGTGGAAAGATGCAGAGCCATCCACAAAAACATCTGTACTAATCATCCAATGCAGTAAATTAGAGCTACAAGCAAAAGACATTAATCCAAGAGGATCATTAACAGTTTTAACCAAATGATCTAAGTAATAGGGTAAAGGAAAGAACACTGTCAAGGTCTTCCTTTTCAGATGTATCGTTTACCACTGCAGAAGCCTGTGGTACTTGTGTCGATCCCGGCTGCTTTATGACTTCAGCTCCTTTATACTATTGTAAGCAAGAAACAGGGATCAGTTAAGAGGTAAAATCTAGGAAAAATTACCGAAATTTCTTGCATTTCATTTACAAAGAGTTGTGTCACATAGGGAGAGATAATTGCTGCAACCGAACAAAATTAATCAGGGAGAAGGCAGAGTAGATGATGTATGTCATCTGACTAAGTACGGGGCAGAGATGTACTTGCAGTCCTATAGCTGCTTGGCTTGTTTAAGACACAAGCAATAGAAAAGATCTGTGAAAAACAATTATCATAGCTTAAACACACACAGTTCTTAATTATCCATAGCATGTTGAAATCAGATAATTAGTGTCCCAAGTTTTAATAATATTTGATTATTAACTTAAGCATATAGAAAGATGCAGGACATTGTCTGAGCGTAGCATTCATAATGACAGTTATATATGGTAATAAAATGCAGAGACACTGGCTAAGCCATATCGTTATTGTGCAGTTTATTCAAATGTTACTAATACCCTTAAACATAACACCTTTAGCTCCTGTGACATCACGTGTGATGTGATGTATTTATGTGTAAAGGCATGTATATAGACAGTTTTAACTCTATGTACTTTTTAACCTTATACGTTTTATAAACACATATATTTTCCTAGGAGATTAGGGGTTGAAATGGTAGAAGAGCCTAAATGTTACAGATTTGGGAATCATGAACCTATAGATGACCAGTTAATGAATAGCCTTTTGGGGGGAAGAAGAGGTGGTAGAGCTATAATTCAAAAGTTTGAGAGAGGAATTTTGAGAATACCAACAGGAGCTGACAGAATATCAACACAACATGATGAAGACCAGAAAGGAGTACCCAGGCCAGTTGGATAGGTGGGCTATCATAGTAACCAAAGGAAGGGATATTTTCCAAGTCAGTTAATCATAGAATCAAATGTCACAGGAGGTCAATAGCATGAAGACGGAAGAAAGTCTATTGGATTTGACAATTTCGAGCCATGAGAAAAAATTTTGATAGACAACTTGGAGTAGAAAATGTCATAATCATATTTGTCATGGTTCAAAACAAAGCATAATGCCATGGCATATGTGGTGTAAGTGCACAATGTTGGCTGAATTGAATTGTAATAGATTATTTTTATGCTGATTTCATACAACACTTATCAGACTGGTAAAAACTCTAAGATAGATTATGAGTCTGAATTTTGTTTGGAAAAAAATTACTGCCTTTGTTCTTTCTAATACATTATCATAACCTTGTTTTCTCCTTGTTTTGACATCTCATCCTATTTTTGCACATCTCTGACATCACTACCAACCCAAATTTAGCCTCACATAAATTTCATTGTTGAGAACCTGGTAATATCAGTAGAGGTCATAAAAGGAAAGATGTTAATTCCATAAAGATAAACTATGCATTTTTACACTGTCTCCTCTAATATCTTTATTATCATTCTTAATTTGAAATATTGTTGTAAAATCAAGTGACTGCACTGATCTCATAAAGACTATGTCTGTTAATATATAATATATATATGATTATATTTACAGTTGCATTTTATGTTATGCTTCTGTTTTCACATTTCTTTCTCTTCCTAGTTTCTTTTCTTTCTCCCAGACATTTTAAAATATGCCCCCTATCATGTACTCACCTATAGAAAAGTTGGAGACCCTCCTAAAAGTTTGGAAACATTATTCTTGCTATCTTCAGTCAGTATGTTAATACTGAGACTTTATCTTTTATTTTTAACATTTCCTTTATCTTTAAAAATGACATAAACAAAGAAGAGACAGCCATAATGCTATTTCAACCAACCTTGGATATTAATATAATTTGTAAGTTACTTCTGGTGCACCTGCTGCATTAAATACTAGTGTTATGTTTGAAAAGATACTAACTGACCTTCTTTAGATTGCTGTCTGACTACTTTGATGTTTCATTATTTTCTTCAATCCAGGGATGAAATGGATGAATGGATCTTAATTATAGTGTCCTGGTGACTCTTTTTTCAGACCATTTTTCTGGACAAGCATCAGCTAATCTGACAAATCATGAACAGTTTACTTTATAGTTTGGCTGGGATTAAGTTACTTACTGGAACCTGCAGGGAACATAAAAAGCACTGTCTTCTGATAAAATATCTTGGGTGTTTGCCATGCCTATTTTCAATTTTAATCAGTAACCTTTAGGAATGGAGAACTATAAACAGATAGTTCTTTGACAGATGTACTTTTTATACATTTACCTAGAGCACTTCGAACACAAGCAGACTCTGTGTATCAAAATTACATATCTAAAATCTTATTGTGTATTTGCTTATAAATTTTCTTACTTCTGAGTTTTGACCATGTGGAAAGAGCTGCTATATAAAGTTTATTTTTATTGAAACCAATTTTAGAAATATTACTTTATTATAATTAGGTTAGAGTATTTGCGATGAGCCTTTTAATTGCCTGTAGGTAATAGTGCAAAATCAGTTTTTATTATTTTGATTGTCTTTTAATTTGAAGGATTTTTTATGTGATATTGGAATGAATGGATTCTTGAGGGTAATTTCAACTCAAATTTTGTCTTTTTTCAAGTTTAAATAAAATACAAACTGGGAATTTTTTGAAGGTGTGTAGTAATAAATCAGTATCTACATTGTTATTAAAGACTCCCATAGAACAAAGAGTTTTCAGGTTTTATGCTATTATGTTTTTTCTAACAGTGATTGTCCTCTTTTGTGAATTTCATATGCCATCTACTAGATGACATAGTATTCTGTTCAGCATTACATTTATTCTTGCAGACAAGAAAACTGTTACACGTTTTCTTTATACAGGTCAATAAAAGCAAGATATATTCATTAGTTAGAGCAAGAAAATGAGTAACATATAAAGCCATATTTTCCAATAACTATCATTTAATTGGACATTTTGTTTCATCTATCTTCTCTTAGGTGTATAATAAACACATCTAAAAGAACTCAAGGTAGAAATTTGATTTAGTGTCCCTCTGGGTAACTGAAATTACCGTGCTGTTGTTATAAAACACTGTTTTTTATTGTTCTTAGACTGTAAATAAATGTATTGACAGTAAAGAATTAACAGCACATCCAGAAAGACTTTATTTAATAATGATGATGTAAATACTTCTTATGCCATTCAATTTATCTAATTTATAACTGTTTGATTACCCCAGCATGCCTTTCATCTGTAAGAATTGCGCCCTGGGGACTAGTCAACTTATTAATTCATCACTTGTTCTTTTATGGTTGCAATCCCCATTATAGTATGAACATAGAGTGATAGTCTCTTCTAAAAGCTGTCAGCCAACTGGTTCCAGTCTAGCTGACCTTTTGTTTGTAACTGTGATCCTAATAGTTTTTCTATTGTCTTCTGTTTCTAATAGGTTACATTACAATCTACATTTTTTGCCTTATGGTATCATGATGAGGATAGGACAGCAAGAGTGAATTCCACACCTGCAATTACAGAGTTTCATAAAGAGGAAAGACCTGCTTCAAGTTAACCTGTAGTCTTTTTTAAAATGCCTTTTGATTTATCTGTCACCTGATCCATCACCAATGAATAATTTTCATGGAAGGTGCACTTTAATTACATTCCCATTTGACTTGCATTATCAAGCCCTATCTAGGTAATTAATCTCACCAAGTATCCAATTTCGGCCTTTATTGCTGGCAGGCAGGCCTCCTGAATTATGTGTGCTTGAATGGGTCTTGGGTCTTTTTAACCAGGCAGACCCTGAAAAAGATCTGGAGCCTTCCAAATCCTGGAACTGTGTTTCAGAAGTTTTTTTCTTAGATACTGTGATTAAATTATATTTGACATCATAACTACACTCCCATATTCAATGAAGCCTATAGATTATTGTAATCATGAAAGATTTCATTTCTAGGTGTAGCCAATCTGCATGTCATTTTGTTTGTGGGATGTATGTGTTAAATTGTTAACTGTAGCTAACATCTGTATCAATCTGCTGATACAAATTTGCCACAGTTACCACCTAAACCTAAGCATGTTCCTTTACTTCAGGATTTGTTTGTATGAATTTAGGTGAATAATTGGGTTAAAAGATGGTTAGATCAAAATTAAAATGATAATTATCCTGCTTTGTATTCAGTCATATACTCTGTTTTCTACAATGTCCTTATTCTGCATTAATAGACAACTTGCCTTTTATGTTTTACCTATCTTTTGCTTTTGATGATTCTCATTCCTTAATTACTTATACCGATTAATGCCAAAGTTCAATGATCTTACCAATTTAATTTACACACATACAGATACAATAATTCTGAAGTATATAATTTGCCTTTTTGTTATAGTCTTAATATAAGATCCTAGTGCAAAAATGCATTGTTTTATAATTTTCTAATTTGGAGAAGATGTCTATTATGTATAAGGTGTTTTACTTCTCTTCTCTGAAGACATTTTTAAAAAAATCTGGGAGCTCCTTGAAAATCAAGTTGAAATATAATGTAAATAGATTAGCTGTCTGTTTGAAAGTGATCTAAATATCTGACAATATTTTAAGCCATAGATTGCCTGATTAGCAGAAGAGAAGGTGTCCCATCTTTAGTAGGCTGAATAGGTCATAATGTTTACACAGTAAACAGTAAGATAATTTTGGAAAATTTGGACTGGTATTACTGGGACGAAGGATGAATACTTCTCCAGCTTCTGCTATCACCTGTGTACTGTTAACTCTATAAACATGTGCCCCTAACCCTCACCTCACTCACAAATTCCTGCCTTGTATTTTTACAAGACTATAGGTTATGATTGAATTTATACAACTACACAACTAAAATCTAACTCTACTTTTTAAAAAAAATCTCTTAATGTAACTTTAATTTGACTCTTTGTTTTTATGCAAATAATTGAACACATTTTAATGTAATATGTATTAAAAATGGATTCCTGAAAAATTTGACATTACTTTGTAAAAATTGCATATTTCTTTATCCAAGTATTGGTTTCTCTTGTCATACAGAAATGAATCTTCTATTCATTTTCTTCATAGTGGTTTAATTGCAAGAATATACAGAAATATTTTATGATCCATAATATTTCTCAAGTGAAGATGCAGTAATTTAATCTAATACTATTTGATTAGATGTGTTCATAATAACTGCTTTTAAGCTATAGTATAGCTTAACTCAGAATTTAAGTTGGCCAGGAATATCCATTACTGAATAGTTCACTATTATGAATTCCTCAGAAAAGTGTGTATGCTGGCACATATGTATGTACATACAGGCATGCATTCTCAGACATGTATATTTATGTGGTATGAATATAAATTCATATTTAAAGGAATTCTTTCATCTGTGACTATGCTATTAACATATACTGCCTCTAATAATTAGCTATATTATATCTCTTAAGTAGTTAGATATATTTCCTCTTAAATATTAATAGCCAAACAAAGCCAAAACAAATAGCCAAACAAAGAGTTTATGGCTTTTTAATATCTATCTTTACATTTATAGTTTCTTTTTGGCATTTCAGAATCATGAGAGTTTATATTTTTCAGTAATTTTTATTGTTTGCTATAATGCCATTTGAACTGTGAGTATAACAAATATAATTTGTGTATTTATTTTTTAACAACTATAATTAATTTAAGGTTTGCAGATCAAGGAATTGAGGCTTAAACAAAAAAGACTATTTGTGTAGCATCATATAGTGAGCCAATAGGGTCAAATGGTTTGTTAACCAGAAACATTCCATTTGAGTTATTTTGCTTTTCTCCTATATATTCTTAGACGTGGATCTTTTTCAGTGTGTTGACTTGCCAAAAATATGTATTGCTTAAGCTCTTTACATAGTCAATACGTAGACTGAGCTAAGCAGATTATTTACCTCTATCAAAATAAAATCCATTTTTATATAATAATGCATGTGTAGAAAGAATAGGCTTCAGAAATATATCAGACAAGTTGGACTCAGAAAACTGGATTTTTTAAAAAATTAATTAATTTTACTTTTTAAATTTAAATTCAAGTTAGTTAACATATAGCGAATTATTAGCTTTAGGGGTAGAATTTACTGATTCATCAGTAGCATATCACCCAGTGCTCATTATTTCAAGTGCCCTCCTTAATGCCCATCACCCAATTACCCCATCCGCCCACTATCTCCCCTCCAGCAACCCTCAGTTTTTTCCCTGTAATTAAGAGTCTCTTATGGTTTGCCCCTCTCTCTCTGTTTTTTATCTTACTTTATTTTTCCTTCCCTTCCCTTATGTTCATCTGTTTTGTTTCTTAAATTCCACATATGAGTGAAATCATATGGTATTTGTCTTTCTCTGACTGACTTATTTCGCTTAGACCAATACACTCTAGTTCCATCCACATTGTTGCAAATGGCACGATTTTATTCCTTTTGATGGTTGAGTAATACTCTATTGTGTATATATATCTCACATCTTTATCCATTCATCTGCCGATGGACATCTGGGCTCTTGCCATGTTTTGGCTATTGTGGACATTGCTGATATAAACATCGGGGTGCATGTGCCCTTTCGAATCACTATTTAGAACACTGGATTTAAAATCATGATATTTGAATCCAAGTTGAACAGGTTGCTTTTTGACCTTGGGCAATTAATACAATCTTTATATCTTACTAGTTAATCTTAGTATTACATTAAGCAATACATGAAAATGTGTTTTATAAAATAAAAACACTTCATTGTTGACTGTTGGTGGTATTGATATACAAGAACACATTTTGAACAGCTGTGCTATAAATTTAGCTGTGGCAAAGCACAGTCTTGGAAAAGTTAGCAGAATAATGCTGATTACAATACAATGTAATGTTGACTTCATTCTCACAATATGTAGCCCTCTCAATAGACAGGACTACAAAAGTGAAGGCATTTCTAAAAACTTATTTCTGGGCAAAACCATCGTAATTCAGAGAATTACGGGAACTAGTAAGAGGTGTGTTAGATATCAATTTCTTAAAGTGAACTTTGAATTCTTAAGACACAAGAAATTTAGTAACTATTTCTATTGCCAGTTTTCATGCTGTTATACTTTTAGAAAATGATGCTAAGTATTAATGTTATATTTTATCTGTATTTTTTTTAAATTAAGAAAATGAAGTAGTGTCAAAATATTTGGCACCTTATGGTACTATATGTGTAAGTGCATGTATTATATAAAGTTTAATGTTTATTTAATTTAATTTAACATAAAATTTAATTCTCTAGGTATATAGATAGATCTTATAACTATGTATAATTTTCTTTACCGCTCTATCAAAATACAGAGCCACTTCCACTATTGGACCCAATTTATATTATATTTTGAGGGTAAGATAGTATAAAGTTGGAAGAGAATGATTTTATACAAAGAAATTGAAAAAATTCTAAAGATCAACAATTTTTAATTAAATTTTAAAAGATGTTCTGCTATCCATCTTTATTATATAAGAAGAAAAAAATTTAAATGACTTTTTAAATGACTATTCAGATATATAACTTTGAAGAAATTTAAATGTTGGAAACATCTACATTTGAAACATAAGCCCACTTTTGGCAAACTGGGAGCAGGAGAAATATGATTTATTGAAATACTAATTTCGAAAGAAAGTTGAATTTCAATGTTTCAGATGTGGTATAGGATCACCCTTTTGTATCTCAGTAAGAGCTTACTAAGTACCTGAAAATTGTTCTCTCATTTAATATATTTGATTGGTTTCCACTTTTCCATTGGTTCTTTCTCTTGGATAGAAAATGAGTCCTTGAATACACATTCTTGCACACACACCCTGCTTAGATTACTTCAAACTATTGGGGGGGGGGAAAGCAAGAATTAGGAAGCCAAAAGATGTAAAATAGAATTTTAAAAAAAGGAAGGAGGAAGAAGAACATAATTTTGCACATGTATTCTAATTTTGGGTGAAATAATACATGGCAGCCAGACTGACCTCTACCTCAGAAAGTTGTTTTCTTTGCCTTTTACATCTCTTCCCCCAGGGACTGCTGATGGGGATTTTTGGAAACATGACAATATTCTTGGACTTCCTGCCCTAGACCTTTATGCTGTTTTACTTGTCCTCTCTCTTTCTCTCTTCTTTCTTTCTTCTTTACCCTCCTCCCTACTCCCTTCCTTCCTTTCTTTTAACTTCCTCACTCCTCCCCTCACCCTGCATCTCTCTATTTTTCTCTCCTTCCAGCCTTTCTTGCCCTCCCATTTGTTTTGGTGGTGAGCAGCTAGGTACAGGAAAAAGCATGAAACAATAGGAAAGCACTATTACAATGTCACAAGAGTCATGTAAGTGGTGAACAAAGAATAGGTTGTTCCCTAAGAATCCATTTCTTTGCCTCCAGGATGCTGCAGATTTTTACATCCTGTGATATTTACTTCTCTTTGTGAGGTACATCTAACTTGAGAGCTGCAGGTTTGAGATCAGTAGTGAGAATAACAGACTTGTCTGAGATGCCGTACTGTTTGATATGGAAAAATATTGGAACATTTTCTTTTTCTGCTAGCTTTCTATAAGATAAATCTTTCAATTTCTACTGAATACATTTATACAAACCAGAATGGGAGTTTTTAAAAAGTAGTTGTTTGAGGCCCTTTGAAAACAGATTTTCTTTCCTTCACATACTTAAGAATTCTCCTAAATAAAAAGCAGCATTATGACCAAACTGATTTTATATTTGTAAGAGTAGCTTTTTCTAAGGGTAGAATTTGTCAAAGAACTTCCCACAGAAAAGTAGGTCTCATTTCTAATTTGTATTCCAAAGAATAAAAATAGAGTCTTTTGTTAAAGTCTTACTCAACCAGTCTGTAAATACAGTCACTTACTACAAGATCTTGTGATTCTGACCTTTTGGAAATGGTGTGCGGTCACTGGAACCTTGCTTTTGATCACTGGTAATCTTTGACATTATTGAGCAACCTTATCCTTGAGGATCTTTCTCTAGTGTTCTGGGTCAGTCTCCCATGGGAGAAAAGTGAGGTTTTGAATTGTGGAATTAAAAACAAAGCAGCAATACACTCTTCTGTTGTTTAAGGTACTTTCTGTAAAGATTCTCACTGTAGTGAATGTGCCTTTGCCAAATACCCTAAAACAACACCATCAATCACTTTTAATTACTCGTTTATATTTCACTCATGCCTTTTTCCTGACCATTCCCAACCCCCAAAGGATGCCAAACAAAGGAACAGGTTGGTGGATACAAGCTTCTTTGTGTTTTCTTTCTCTTCTACAGTGTTTTTATGAAGGGTATCCAACTTTTATCACCTTAAACATTCTTCCAATTTGTAGTAAAATTGTTAAATTGGAAGAAAGATGCCATTGGAAGCAAGAGGTTACCTTGGCTGCCTGAGCAGTAGCTGCTATTGGAGTTGGTGTTGGGGAAGAACTCTCTGCTTCTGCTCTTATAAGCTGTTTAAAAGGCTTTGTACGGTGGTATATGTGACTGCCTACTAGGCTTTCAAAGCGATGAGCACACTATATCAAAGCAGTTTGTAACATATGTTATATGAATAGAATCTGAAACTTTCATGTATACCATGCACTAGCTTGGTTTACTGATGCTAAACTCATTGAAGAGAGTGTAAAGAATATCCCTCTGGGCAATCTTAAAAATCAAGAACCATGTTACAGATAAAGTTATGCAATGCTTTTATATTATTTTTCTCTTCTATATTAAAAAACATAGTAATTGAAAAGCTCAAAAGTCTTTGTTACTCAACACGCTACATGAACTATTTAACTTTTTTTCCCTTTTAGGATACTACTTTACGTGTGCTTTTTAAAACTTATAAATTATAATTAAACATTATCCAGTTTGTATTGGGTAACAAGGATACTATCTGTGCCTCTTTTCCAGGTTACAGAGAGAAAGATGCATTATCCATCTCTCATATCCTGAATAGGTCTTCAGATCTCTAGCGCAGTTTCTATAGAATATCAAGAGATAAATAAGGGAGTTTCTCCATGAATGATTTGAATCTTAATAATCCTTTTTCGATTATCATATTGCTAAGTCATTTCTCTCTAAGTTTTCACTAAATGCAAAGGAAAATTATGCAATTTGTGGGTTTTTCTATGCTAGTAAGAAATTATTGTTATGAGAATTCAGAAACTATACCTTGTTTCCAGGTCTCCATTTTAATTGGTATAGATAGCATGGGATTTAAAAATTAAAAACAAAAACTGTAGATGATTATTGCAGTGTTACCAAATTACAGGTTAATTTAGGGTCCAATAGGTTTTTCCCTCTTGCCTCTTTTTTTCTTACTGCTCTAAATCTTTTCTGGTGGTCTTACTCACAAAACGCAGGTGCTTTTTTAAAATATAATTATTCCACTGCTTTAAAAATAAAAAAGTAATTCCTTTTGTCTCTAATGACACCCAGAACTTTAACTAATCCTTTGGAATTATAATGTAAATACCAATGAAGTTGTAAAATTTTAAATAGAATTCATGTCCCAGGTTTGGTCAGGGCAAAAAGCTTATATTACAACCCTAGACAGATAATATAACACATATGTAGATGATTATGCTTTATGCTGGATGAAAAGTCCCATTTCATTCTAATTCTAAAAACAGAAGTTGGGAGAATTTTTATATTTCTTGAGCCCCCCGCCCCCAATATTTGGAAGCAGAAAAAGCAAGACTGGAGTTACATAAAAGATATTTAGGGATTCCTGCCTGTTAACACTTTAGTGACTCTCTAGGTATCAAATTCTCAACAATTTTATGAAGAATATGTTATTATCCAGAATGCAGGAAGATGTTAACAAATGGCCCAAGATGATAAGGCTGTAAAATGGCTGGGTGAGATGACCAGTGATGTCAGTCCCTGTAGCCAATCCTCTTATTTCCTAGGTTATATTATCTCTTTCTGCTCTTGATTTTTATAGTTGTGTTGTCCTATTTCTGGAGAAAATGTCAATTCTAATAAACATGTGATGCATACTCATACTGAAAAATTTCTAAATATGGTCAACACATCACAATCTATACTACTTTTGGATTAAGTGTAAAAGTGAAACATGCAAATATATTCATGGTTATCAGGGAATTAAATGGATTTGCATCACACGTTTAACCTTGATATTTGTGGATTTGATTCAGAATATATCCTAGTTACAATGCATGGAAAAATGCACAAGGATATAGATTTCCAGAGTAGCAGCCGTGATAACATCTAACATGCTTCTTTGGGCATTTTTTGTAACATTACAGGTTAAATTCCAATACTTTCCAATAGTAATTGGAAAGTATTTCAAATTATAGGTATTGATATTCAGGTTAGAGGGATATTGCTAGAAATATAAAATTAATTTCTATTATTTTGATGATTTGAACCAGCATTTTTCACATTTAAATCAACACTTTGCATAATTTAATTGCTTTAAATGTTTGCCAGATCACGTTGTTGATCATATCACTTTATTTGAAAACTTGAAATTCAAAAATATTCTAAATATTTTTTACTTAATTGTTTTGAATATTTAAGGCATTCTAAAACATCTCTTGCTTTTGCCTTCAGAATTTAAGGTGTATTAATAAGATGTGCACAAAACAATACTGATGTTACTACAAACTTGCTCACTTTTGCCATGAGAAAATATAGTAAAGTGTAGCACAAAAATTAAAGTTATGATTGAGTTCCTATGTAGAAACTGCGTGTAATAAAAATATAAGCCACTTAGCAGAGAGAAATGGAATTTGCAATTTTTATAAAAGTTTATGTCAGATTAAAGATGACAAATATTCAAAGCCCACATTCTGTAAGTAACTACTCATTGTTTATAGTGTGTTCTCTTTGGAGTCATTGCCAGAGTTAGCAGAAATGTAACTTGCCAGAGTGAGGGTAAGAGGAGTTACAATTTCCATTATTGTATTTTATGTTATGAATATTGTTAATTTATTAATTTTATAAGAAGACTTTTTTAATTTTAATTTTTTGCTTCATTCATTTCCACTCCTCAGGGAGGAGTAGTAAGCAAAACCATGTCTCTCTTGCTCAAGGGCCCATCCTCTTTCCACTATACTAAACAATTGAAGTGAAACCAGGAACAAAGACCAGGCTTGGAAGAGAAGACACTGAACAAGGAAATTACTAGCAATGTAAACTCTCACCTAAAGTATAACCAGACCTATTATTTTACTCTGGTTAAGATAAACTACATTTTGGGGGGGATGAAGAAAATGTCACAGTCAGTGGGATGAGGGGAGGACATGACTATGGGAAATTGGAATAATCTTTATTATACAATTATTAAACATAGTAACTAAATTCTTTTTCAAACAGTGCATAAAGTGGTAGTCATAGAATGAAGTGACTCTTTGTCCAAGGTAATCAATAGCATTTTCTCCAAGGACAAAAAATGTTTTATTCTCTCTCTTCATTGTTAGCTCGGGCATCAGCCAAGAAGGCATCTCAAAAGGTGATAAGCATTTATTGGAGTCCTTACTCTGGAACTGATCTTAGGACTTTGCTTTATAGAGAACACACACATTTAACTACAATCTTGAACTCTGAGCATTTCTCAAGTGGCTTTACATTAGAAGATCTGCTGATCAAGTACTTACATACTTTCCATTGGCTATCCCCTTATTTTCAAAAATATACAAAGGACACCTATGCTGGAAAAGTGCTTGCAAAATGAAATATATCAGGATTCATAGTTTGTGGTAATGCACACTTATTCTTCATTAAGTGTGGAGTAAAATTCTTGGAAGAGCTCTTCGACCACATGCTGTTATTGTGCTGTATGCCTAAAAATGACAATTTTATTTCCATTTTTGTGTTAATATTGCTTATGGGCTGGCTTAGATGTTAACTGACAAAAGCTTTCAAACTTTTATGTCTGAAATAAAAACTGCTGATTGTTAGCAATCAAAAATTTTAGTTTTTTCTGCTTAAAGGATAAGGAAATGTTTGGTGGCCATTGTCTCATTCAGAACTTGAGGGACATGTTCTGAAGTCATTTATCTCAGGCATGTATTACTTATATCATTACAATACAGATCTGAAGAAAAAAGATAATTCATTCAGTCTAACTGATGCTAAAATATAAGATTTCTAAAGGAGACAATAGTTAAAAGTGAATGGTAATAAAAAACCTCATTACTTCATTAATGGCAATTCCATGAGGAGTTAGTTAATCGCGTGTGTTAAGATGATGGCACTTTCACAATAATGGTGTCATCATTGCAAGTTGGTTTTGATCATGAAAGACGACCATGGATTTTTAGAATACAGTTTTGGTTAATTTATTCTACAAAATGTGCCCTTTCTTCTCTTTCTTTCTTAAATTAGGAAATTAGACCTTTTGCTTATATTATTATTTGTTTTATTTTGCTTATTTTATTATTTAGTCAAAGTGTTATTTTGACCATGGTTGTATGTAGTTTGCTTAAGGACGCTATCCCTTCTTTCCCCTGTCATTCCCCCGGCAAATCTTTCTCCTGTTATTTAAGTTGTGTTCTTTGAGGGGTCACATTGATTATGTAGGGCTTCCATGGGAATTCTCTAATGAGAATGTATAATTTCCCAGAGTGAATAGTAATCATATTATGCTTTAAAGTTGCTGTAACTCAGGAACCAATGTCCTAGGAGAAATCTTGGTATCCAAAGATATTAAAATTGGGGAAGACCAGCTTACCTCTATTTTGAGTGGGGAAAAAACAAAAAATCAATAGAGTGTGACATATGGTGCACTTCTAGGAAGGTATGGATTCTATCACACCAAAACTCTCCCTGGCTGGCTGATACTTGAAAATTCACTAGTGAAATGTTTTTCCTTAAAACTTTCATTCATTTTTTTATCCTTCAAAAATCTTTATTCAGCAGATGATAACTTTCACACTTTGTTCTAGATACTGAGAAAAAACAGTAGACACACACACACACAAACAAATCTGTCCTTAAGAAGCTTCTAGTAGGGGGTGCCTGGGTGGCTCAGTTGGTTGAGCGTCTGCCTTCAGCTCAGGTCATGATCTCAGGGTCCTGCGATCGAGCCCCATGTCAGGCTCCCCAGAGGAGTATGCTTGTCCCTCTCTCCCTGCCCCTGCTCATGTTCTCTCTCTGTCTCTTTCTCTCAAATAAATAAAATATTTAAAAAAAAAAGAAGCTTCTGGGGCACCTGGGTAGCTCAGTCAGTGAAGTGGCTGCCTTTGGTTCAGGTCATGATCCTGGGGTCCTGGGATCGAGCCCCACATCCGGCTCCCTGCTCACTGGAGAGCCTGCTTCTCCCTCTCCCTCTGCCTGCCACTCTGCCTACTTGTGCTCTCTCTCTATCTGTCTGTCAAATAAATAAATAAAATCTTAAAAAAAAGAAACTTCTAGTAGGAGTGAGGTGCAGGGTGCAACAGACAAAAATATATTAAATGTGGGAAATTTTTAAACATTAGATGATGTCCATATAGTGTAGGAAAAGCATGAACAGAGTAGCAGAAGGGTTGCAGTTTTCAAAATGTTGTCAGGAAAGACTTCATAGTGAAGATGACTTTGAATAAAAGCCTGAGTAAGGTAGGAAAGCAAAACCAAAAGAAGGAAGAATGTTCCAGTCAGAGAGAATAGTCTGTTCAAGGTCCTGAGCAAAAAGCATGCTTGGCATGTTCACTGTTCAGGTGGGCATAGATGGTGTGGAGAGAGAGAGGAGAGTAGAAGTGGATGTCAGAACATTAATGGGGTTCGAGGATGCTGTATTGGTCCATGCAGGTCATGGAAGTATTCCCTCTCTTATCCATGGTTTCAGTTACCCACAGTCAGCCACCGTCTGGAAGTAGATGATTCTCCTGACATATCGCCAGAAAGTCAATAGTAGCCTAACACTGTGTCACAATGCCTACCTCATTCACCTCACTTCATTTCATCACACAAGCATTGTATCATCCCACATCATCATAAGAAGAATGGTGAGTATAGTACAATAAGATATTTGGCGAGAGAGACCGCATTCACATAACTTTTATTATAGTATATTATAATTTTTTTTCTATTTTATTATTATTTTTGTTAACCTCTCACTATACCTAATTTATAAATTAAACTTCATTTTAAGTGTGTTATGTATAGAAAGAAACATAGTATATATAGTTTTGTACAATTTGTGGTTTCAGGCATCCACTGGGAGTCTTAGAACATTACTCCCAGCATATAAGGAGGGGCTACTGTGTAACCACGGGCTTTAGAGATGAATGGAGATGGAAAGCCATTGGGGATTTGAACAGAAGAGAGACATCAATCTACTTCCATTTTAACAATACCATTTCGATGCTGTGTTAAGAATAGACAAAAGGGGTTCAAGGGTAGAAGCAGATTAATTTGGGAAGCTATTGCAATCATCTAGAAGACAACTGATGTTGGCTTGGCCTAGACTATTAGCAGTGGAATGGTAAGGAATGATGGTCAGTCTGGATACACTTTGAACATGGAGTCAACAAGATTAGAATGTGGGCTATGAGAGAGTGAGAGAGACCAAGGGAGATTCTGCGTATTTTAGCCAGAGCAACTGAAAAGATGATACTGCTAGTATCTCAGATGCAGGAGATTATGAAAGGGACAGGTTTGAAGTTTAGGAACTCAGTTTTGTTCATGGTAAGTTTAAGATGCCTGTAGTTGACTTCTAGTTGGATATACAAATCTGGAGTTTTATGTGTGAGATTTGAGTCTGTGATATAAATCTGGAGTTATCAGCATAGATATGGAATTTAAAGTAATGAAACTAAATATGATGTTATAGAGAGTGCATATTAATAAAATTTTCTAAAAGTTCAGATCTGAGTGCCAGGGCACTGGATGTTGAAGAACAATTATAAAAGTGGCAGAGAATGAATGGCCAGTGAGATAGGAGGAAAATTCAGAGTTTAGTGCCCTGAAGTGCAAAAAAATGTTTTAAGGAGGAGGCAGTGATCTGTGTCAAATGTTAATAGCCCTGCAAGGTGAGGAGTAAAAACTGAACTTTGGATAAAATCAACTCAGTATGAGCCTAATGGCCGTCAGAACATCTTATATGACTTAGATTGCACTAATCTATAGACTAAGGGTGGCTGACATTCAGCTCTGCTCTATACTTGTCACCTCCAACTGGGACTGTTGTGTCCAATTATGAAATATAAGTCCCAGTTGAAAGAATGGGTTTGGCTAGCTTGCAGAAAACTGAGGAAGATATGACCTTAGATCTTCGAAGAACTATGAACTTTATGTCTTAGTTCTTTCTTACATTTACAATTTGTCTTACATTTATAATTTTTTGCCCTTTCACTCATTTATTCAATAAATATTAAATGCTGATGATGGGTCAAGCAGGGTAGTACAGTAGGATGTTATATCCTAACTTTTACCATTTTAAACAAAGCTTGCAATTATGGGGAATTTTAGACAATAGATCGTAGCAGATGTTTATTTTGAGTCAGTTACCCATCTCTGGTTTGGCGGTGTTATCATGCAACTGAAAGGCTTGACATTTGTTTTAATAAAGGGGAATATTATCTTTTCTAGAAGGCTAAAGTGAAGAGGGTTTTTACCTAAAGAGTTTTGGTTATTAAGAGAATATGGAAGAATTGAGGTAATGTTGAAATTTCTATGAAATAAAAATCATTTAGAACCAATTCTTTCTAAATTCATCGGTCTCTTGCTTTGAATTATTTGAATTGAATGCTCTTAGCATTAGCAATGAGCTGTATTTTTACAAGTATTTCCCTCTGTACATGTATTATTCTTTGCATTTATAATTTTTTTCTGCTGGTAGACTCTTAAAAGAAATTTTGGCCTCCCCCATAGGTGTTTTTATGCATTGTGATTTGGATCTTTCCTTTGTCTCTCTGGGGGAAGTGCAGAGTTGAAGGCTGAAAGGTGCTTTTTTTATAAGATACTTACCTGAACAAAACCTCTCTATATGTATTCCCTTCCTCTCAAATCACCCTCCTCCCATCCACACCCATTTTTTATAATATATAACCTCCATCCTGGAAGAGGTATATTTACCTGAAATAATGCTTTTTTTCTGGATTGTTATTAATAAGTAGAGAATCGAATAGTGGATGGAAAACCCATGGATAAAAGGCTTATGCACACCCCTCTCCCTCTTAGAAAATGAACCTCTCTTACTTCTATTCTTGCTATGAACACACAAACATTTCCCTCTGCTTCCTGGCCAAGGACTTGATGTGTAAGAAATTGCAAAGTTCTGAATGCTTCATGTTTCTTTGCCAAGGTGCTAAGAAATGCAGATTTGTGTTTTTCTGTATATATCTTTAAGTCATCATTAATTCTTTGCTTTCTTGACTATGGTTTTCAAATCTGAAAGAATGGACTCCTCCTACTTGCCGCAACATACTTGCACACATATTTTTTAAAGCATGACTATCAGTATTCTCTAAAGGTAATGTACACAGTTCTGAGAGTATGTAGTTTCCTGTTTCCAAACTTTTCCAATTCAGTAATATGTTGTATGAGTTCTATGACCCCATTTTTGCCCCAATGGCAATACCGCTATATTTTTGTACTTCATGCCTTTCATCTACTCTTGGGTTTCCTAAAATCTAATAATCTTTTGTAGATGATTCTTCCCCAAGCTAGAAAATCTAATAGCCACTGAGGCTTATGGAGTATTCTTTAGAACCATCTTAATTTAATTTATTAGTTTTTCAGGTAGAAACGCTTAAAAATTACTTGAGATTTTATTGGCCATTTTGTATAATGGAGGCCTAATTAAAAAGACTTTGATAACTATTATAAGGATTTAATTATAAACATATTTATTGATAATAAATTCATATGTAGGCAAAGAAAGTTATCTTAAGACAAACTTAATGCGTATTTCTAAAAAATCATCCTGTCCATAAATATTAATTTTGCAGTTTATTTTTTTCTAAGCAAACACATCAAAAGATGAGAGCAAAACTTCTGTGAAAAATCTCAAAAATATTTCTTGTGCTCAGAAGTCTGTCTGCCCCTTCATGGTTGGTTTAAGGTAACTTTTGACAATAGAGAGCAAGCATACCACCGATAATACTTGGAGGTAGTTTTATATTCGTGCTTAAATGCATGTGAAATATGTAAGTGGAAGGACTCCTGGAGTTAAGATTTTAATATTTCAGTTGTAGATAACTGTCTTTGAAAACATAGCTTTTTATACAGATTTGGTGTGAAAATGTTTAGTTGAGCAGATGGAGATCCAGCTGGTAGAGTGTATGTTTGTCAGGGTATCTGGCATTTAGCTACATCCAAAAATGATATCAAGCTGAAAGATGCTAAGGAGCAGCACTGTGTGAAAGCCAGTAGGATCAGTTAGGGGTGGCGTTCTTTCGTTTCTGATTTCCTAACCTTGTAGGGATATATTTTAATCCAGATGGAATTTTCAATTTCAAAAATAAAATCTGAGAAAATGTAAATAAAATTGTCAAACAGCTGCCTTTCCCAAATCTTGATTACAGTAGGCCAGGAAACACATGCTACTTCGTGTATTGAAATTTAGTACCTAATGGATAGTGTATATCTGTAGGCATAGAAAATCATGCACATTTCCCAGAACTTTATATCCTATATACTTTAAATCATTATTTTGGTTTCAGGAGCCAAACTGTAAGAAATGGCAGGGGATAATGAGTGGGATTGTGAGAGGAAGAAGGAGAGCATTTGGGGAAGAATGACAGGAGTCCTAAATATGTATGAAGACATTTTATCCTCTTGGAGCCCACAATGAGGGGGCAAAAGGCCAGTTTAGGAAGGAAGAATAATACATTTAGCCCTAAGTTTTAAAGCACATATATTTGGCTGATTAATATAGTCTACCTACTCATTTATCTACTAGAGAGATGAATATTTAGAAATAAACTGTTAAAATACTTAAATACATGTACTCAAAAAGTTCTGTATTACACATTTGAAATTGTTCATTTGAATCGAGAGCAATGAATAAAAGCTATAATTGCAGTTAATAAAAATTTGCATATCATATTTTCTGTTTGGCTTCCCCTTTGGATACCCTATTAATAAATTCTGATTTCAAACATAAAATTAATTTCATTGAAAATGACCAATTTGATTGACTACTATTATTATGAGCCACAAAGAGCATTAATTCATATATTTATTCATATAACTGTTAAAACTCTCACACACACACATACGTGCACACACATATGTGCACACATACATGCACACACAGAGTAGGGGATAGATTGTCCCTCTAAGTACTTGGAACTGCTTATTATAGTGAGTAAAAGTATCTGCAGATGCCTTTTAGAAGTCTTGCCTTAGAGATTGATGTGAACCACTGAAACCAAAGATAATTTTTTATATTAATTTGATCCAATGACCTCATGAATTTGGGATGTAAGGTTTACAGGTATAAAGTCAGGATATGATAGTCACTAATATGCCTCCCTAACTCAGTCAGTGATAGAACCATAGCTAACTACACTGCTTTATCCTCTTACCAAAAACTTGGGCTGGAAAAAGCATGATTCTTAGCATGAACTAGTGAGTTCAAATTCAGAAACTGCTTAAGGAAGAGTATCTATCTACAAAAGTCTATCAGAAAAGCATCCCTCTATGAAAGAAAAATCTTTTTCCTTCTCCAGGGAGCTTCATGGTTTTATAAGACAAGACAAAAAAATAATTTTTATGCAAAGACTGTAAAAGATACTTGCTTCTGATATCCATATAATTTTTTATTAGAATATTTTTCCTGAATTTTGAAAAGAATGTTAATAAATACTTTATTTCCTTTCTTCAAATATCCATCTTAAATTTACTTGTTTATTTCACTTTCCTACCGTTTAAAATTATAAGGTATTATAGATATATAAATTACATAGAGTATAAATTATATATATGTGTGTGTATATATATGTACTATATATATAAAATGTGTGAGTGTATGTAACTGTGTGGTGTGAAAAACTGATGGCTTAATTTACTTTATGCTGAGTTCTGTATTAGATTCTTTGCATTCATTATTTCAGTGAACCCTCACAACACTCTCTAATGTAAGTGATGTTAATTTCCCCATTTTACAGATAAGGAAATAAAGGTGTAGAGGGTTTGAGTAAGCCAAGGCTGCACAGAGGCAGAAATCAAACCCCAAGCCATGCTCTTATTCATTATGCCTTATGGCTTTTCCTACTTTTCTAGAGCTTTTAAAAGCCAAGATTAAATCTTAAAGGGTGGAATTTAGATATTTACTTGAGTAACTGACCAATTCATTTAAACAAATTCCTAAACAATTGACCTATTGATGTTGAAGCCAATGTGGAGTTGTGTGAACTAAAGGGACAAGGAGAGGGAATGACTCTTCTCAAGGGAAACAGTGGCCTCCCAGTTCTCGCTGAAGATGCATGCGGTGGGGCCGGATATGTCAATTCAAGAAATCTAGATTTTTCAGTGAAATCTTCAGATTGTACAATTTTTGTCTAACAAATCAATTTTAAAGCAAACAATGCCTTCATTGTGTCAAACAAAAGAGATTTATAGGAAAGAACTAGAAGAGCATTAATTTGTAAGCTCAGCTATAGCCAGGCATTTTCGGTTGAATTCCAAGGTTAAACACTCTGAGACAGAGATGTATGCAGGAAATTTATTGGGGACTGCTCTTGAGATTAAAACCTATGGGTACAATGGGAGCAGGATTGGGCAGAGGAAATCCTTGAGCTAAGATGCACCCACAATGGCTTTAGTAATCCCATGGAGTGCTTTGGATCTGGGAGGGCGCTCGGCAGTTGTCCTGATTGGGGTAAGGAGCCAGGCCTTTATGCCATTAAGTAGTCATTGGATATGCCCCTGCCCAAGGGTGTGAACCTGGGCCAGGTTGCTCTTAGCCTAGAACTGTTGTCAAAGGGATACTCAACCATAAGCTGTCAGTCCCCAAAATACTTAGTTCCAAAGAGGAGGTACTAGGAGATCTGGTTGGTACAACAGCTTGATATCCACAGTCTAACCCAAATCACTTTTGCCACCTAAGTCATACCACCTACTAACTGTTTTCTGACAATTCCCTAATAATCCAGTCCCCTCACCAGAAATGCCTTCCTCCTACTTCTGTGCATTCAAATTCCATCCATCCTTAAAGATCTGCTGCAGTCTCCCTTTTATACTGATCTTTATAGACCATATTCTCAGCCATTGTGATAGATATATATATATATATATATATATATATATATATATATATACACACCATCAATTAATAATGTACTACCATTGCCCATTCTTTGATTCTCAAAATTGTATGTTCCCCAAATTCATGTCATACGCATGTTACAAATACAGATACGGGGACCCACAGTCAAGAAGTCCTGATTCTGTACATAACTGAGTTGGAGCCCAGTTCTGTTCATTGTTTATATGTTTGCAGGTGATTCTTGTGATTTTAATACTGATACCAAATGTTTACATAGCCCTCTGCTATATACTGATTTAGAAGAGATACCTAAAAGTACAAATTCATGTATCTTCTTCAGGGCATGGGGTTGTGTACTGCGGACCTTTTTTTTTTAAACCTTCCTCATAGCACTTACAGTAAGTAAAACACTACTATTTTTATTTAGCAGTTGTACATGAAAACAAAATATATAAAAATATACAGAATCTTGAGTAAACCATGTGACATTTTATAAGTGAAATTATATTTTAACTAATCAAAATTATTTTGGAAAACTTCTGACTTGAGAAGCTCCTACAATCTCGTATTTCAGCATTTTAATGCTGCCTCAGGATTTGGCTAATTGTGTTGGGCCATCTTGTCTCTAAAGCATTAAATACTAGTAAAGTTGTGTAAGCTTTAAATATAATTTTCTAAATTATATTTTCTGACTAATGCTTATGAAATTTCAAAATGCAATATATTTCTTTATTATAAAATAGATCTATTTTCCTCAGTTTTAATTATACATCTGACCTAATGGCATCTTTTTAAAACCAAGCGAGAGAAAAGTAAGCATTATACTTCCACAGAACCTCGTTTTTCTAGCCCCATTTTTTTTTCTAGCTACATTCTTAAATATATTTACTAAATATGAAACGGAATTGTTTTCCTCCCAATTGAAATAAAATTGCACTACAAATCATTTTGTGCTAATGTTTGTATTCTTTTAAAATAGCCAAGCATATTCAGTGTCTAATCACTCTGCCTATCACTGTAATATAATGTTAATTTTAAAGAATTCTCTTTTGGAATGAAAGAATTAATATGCTGAATCTTTATTTGAATTTTACTTATATATCAAAATGCTTTGCTAATCTTTTGTTAAACCTGCAGAAGACTCCAACATACTGTAGCTTCTTAGTATTAAAATATGACATTTATTAAAGCACTTCTGAATTAAAAAAAAAGAGGCATGAAAATATAATATTGGTTAAAATTTCTACAGTTTCCAAAGGAGGTCAATTAATCAGTGAAATGGATCAGTGATTTCTCTTCCTTAAATGAGTAACCCACTAATAATAGCACACAATGCTTGCTACAGATTTTACCACTGAGTCACAGCTTTCATTATCTACCATAATTTCTTATGGCAACATTGTACCTGATTTAATACATAGTCCATCATCAATATCTAGTAAATATATATAGTAGTAAGAGGGATCTTCAGCATAGAAAATTTATCTTTTGGCTTCCTACAGAAATGATAAAAAACCTATAATGAACTATGTCATTAACTTATAGGTATTATTTTCCATTGAGTTTATAATTATCTGTTACTGGTTACTAAGTAAAGATGACTGTAATACTTGATTGTTAATATATGCAGTCTCTCAGGAAATTCTGTTGACTCTACTCTCTACTCTCAACATTTATATATTTATAAAATATATAGAGAGAGGATCTGACTACTTTTCCATGTCCATGGCTGTCTGGCTGTTCCAGGCCACCATCATTTTTTACCTGGATGACTGCAAAACTTTAGTGTAGGTTTCTGTTTTCCTATACTTGTCCCCTTACAGTCTGTTCTCAACACAGCAACTAGAACCTTTTTTAAAGTATAGACCACTTTATTCCTTTGCTCAGAAGGCTGCTATGGTCCCTCCTGTCACTCAGAGGAAGAGTAAAAGTCCACCAGACCTTAAGTGCTCTGCCTTCTGCCCCACTTCCTTAACCCCTCTGGCCTCATCGTCTGCCATCGCCCCCTGTGCTCGTTTATTCCAACCAGATCAGTCTCTTACACGGTCCCAAAAACACATCAGAAATGTGCCTACCTTTGCACCTTTGTTCTGGCTAGTCTTGCTACCTTAGAATTATCTTCATCTGGATATCTCTTTGGCTAACTCATCTCCTTCAAATCATCCTTCAACCCCTCTGTTTTCAATTAGGTCTATCTTGACAATCAACTTAATAAGACAGCTTGTAACTTCTCAACATCTTGACACCCTGACCCTGCCTGCTCTACTGTTTCTTTTTTTCCAGATCATTTTTCACTTTCCATACCATACAGTTTTCTTAGTTGTTAGGTTTATTGTCTGTCTTCCTTCTGGAGAATGTAGGCTTCATTAGAATAGAGATCTTTCTTTTCCTTGATCTTATTTCCTAAACACTTTGCAAGAATAGTGTGAACATAGTAAACCCCTATTATATACATACTATTTATAAATCAGAATTTAAATTGAATTTAAATAACAGCAAAGATTGAAAAGTTGAAACACCAGAAAAAATAGTTATACTTATCAGAAAAGACCTCCATTTTTTTTTCTTTCAGCCACAGCAATAATTTTCTGATTCTAGAATTTTAGGCTATTTTAAAATAAAATTTAAAATAAAGAAAGCCTGACAAATGAGGAAAACTGCATGAAGCTTTTACAACTAATCCCATTATGATACTGCCATGAGGGTAATAACAGAGCCAGCAAAGCAAAAAAAAACCCAAATGACAGTACACTTTTATCTTCACTATTTCATAAAAGCAGTTGTTGTTTAAAAACTGTATGGGCAGAAAATAAAATTGCATGAGTAAGGACATCTTAAAAGTTAAATACATTCACCTTTATTAAATAGACACTGATTTATAGCCTTATCTCTTTTTCTCCTTTCTAGTGAAAACCACATTAAGGAATCGCACTAGTCCACAAACCTGCACTGAGATACCATAAATTAGTGAACTCATTGGCTTCAAAATGCCGGATTCCAAGTAGTTTCTTTCCACGCATTTCTTTCACTTTCGCACCAAGCAGATGGCAGCATCGTGGCAAGCTATGGAGACATGCAGGCCAATTTATTCTGCCATGCACTGAAAACTGTGTGAGAACTTGTAGGCAAAATAAAGGCAAGAGAAAGAAACTCAGTTTTGAGAGCCATATTATATACCAAGCACTGTGTTAGTGTTTTCATCTATATTATTTCATTTAAGAAATCCATGAATTAGCAAGTGAGAGATGTTCACACATAGGAATACAGTATGTCTTATAAGTACAACATTTTTCTTCTGAGGATAATGCCATAATTGGATTAGCTCTTCAAGCTTCATGCAGTATAGTATTTTGATCAAAAAGAAATGATAGAGCGTTCCAGATACAGAAAATGATACTGAAGAAGATACGGGGGTGAGAATGAGAGCTATGATTATTGGATGGCTGACTTGAAGGAAGATGAAGAGTTCCAGCTCATATTGTAACCTCATTAGATAAGCTATTTCATCTCGTTCTGTAGCTAATGACTCTCCAAGGGATTCTTAAACCAGCTGTGATGGCTGCAGGCGCCAGTTTCACATATTGTAGGTGCTAGACAAGGTCAAGGATTCTGCTTTTATAACAGCCGAAGGGATTGGGGATGGGTAAGATTTATGTGGGGGAGTACACAACTGAGCTGTTTTTATTCCGGTAAAATTGGTTCTGCCCAAGCAGTTAATATTTAAACTTGTAATTTTGTATAACTCTGTGATCAAGTATAAATGCTGCTTAAGACTAAATCTTCATTTGGCAAGGCCTTATTACAAGAAAGTTCACAGTTGGATTAATCACTTTGCTCATCTTAAAATGGAATACCCTGAAAAATGTGTCAGAGAATCAATTATGGCCCATAATTCACATATAAAGGACCAAAAGCAGCACAAAACTGGGTCTTACATAAATGTGTCTCCCAAATTTTAGTACCTTTCTCTTCTGAACTTTGTTTCCAAGCTAACCTCTATTGTGGTTCATACTGTGCATTGTTAGGACACATGTCCACCTATCATGCAGGAGCATGTGAATTTATTTTCACATTAGCTTATTTGAAACATAATTAAAATAGTAAATCTTTAAAATTCCTCCGATAAATTCCAAAGCCAGAAGGTTATGGGGTTTCTGCAACATTGCTTTGTATCTACCCAGGCAAACATACAAAATACACAGTAGAGAGTAAAGCCCTCAAGAGCATCTGCCCTTAAGCTTCCTTTCATCCTAGCAGAGAGAAGAGAGGAAATCCAAAATGTCCAGCGTGTTATTATTTGTTTGTCAAAGAGCAGCTAGGGAGGAATGACCCTAGTAAACACAGCAGGTAGCTTTACTAAATGTGCAATATGAAATTACTACATTCCATCTTAAGGCTGTGGTTCAGTTTTCTCTTGTCAAGGCTAATTGTTATTTTCCATCCAACTTCTAAGTGTTTTCAATATTTGTTTTTATAGCTACATCACATACATTTAGAAGCCATACATATAGGATATATATCCAGAGAATCTTGAAGTGAACTCATTTAATTTATGTAATATAGAAACTCAATAATCAACAGGAAGTTCTTGAAAATACGTCATTCTTCTCTAATCTAATCAGACATAATAAAAATTTGTGCCTTAGGTTTACTTAGTCATTTTTAGCAACTGGTATAGAAAGTAATTACTTTATTCAGTTGATATTTTATGTGTAAATGATTAATTACGTATAAAATAAGCAACTTGAGACCTGATCGGTAGTAATTTAGAAGAACAAATATTGCCTAAAAAGTGTAGATGTTTGCAATGAAGTTGTATTATAAACAACCTAGAAATTCTATAAATATAGTATATAATCAAATACAAACTATATTAAAACAAAAGCTTTCAAGATCTCTAAAAATATCTGTAGCTCCAGAGGAAGAAACCTTAATATTTTCAGGTTGATTCTGTAAGAGTAAATCCCAATGTTATAAGCTGCTTGACATGTTCAGTTCAGCAAATGAAAAACTTCTAAGTATTTAATTTTCAACATTAAATTATTTAGGAAGTTGGAAAGGGGATGTCATGCTCTCATTCTTAAACATAGATAATCTGCTACATATTCATTGTTAAATAGGAAAAAAAAAATTAGAAATCAATTCCTGCCTGTGTTACCAGTTGTGGTTTGAGAGAGTAAAGTAGGCTCATCTAATTATCTGTTGGCTTCACTCCATTATTATCATAACTATGGCAGTGCAGAACCTTCCTATGATAGCATAAATAAATCACATGCTTCCTTTTAAATCGTGTGTTCTCATCGTACCCTCTAACCATTTTCAAAAAAGGTAGGGGCTTTAGCTCAGCCATATCTTCTTTGACCCTGACGAACTTTAAGTTCTATAAAAGGACCAATGAAATTTACTTTTTCATAAACCATTAAAGGTCTATTTAGGGTACCCATTCCAGGAGGCCTACTCCTGCAATAGGGCTCTCATAAAACAAACGGTTTCTCTAAGGAGAGGATCAGAACTGAGAGTGAATTATTAGCACTTTAATCATGAGCAAAAGAACACATTGTGAAAAGCTTAAACAGCTTCCCAGGCCATGAAACTGGTAAGACAAAAACATGGAACACCATAGGTAAAAAGTTGAACAACGAAAGGTTGGCAGGTAGTGGAGGTGTTTATTTTAGAGTTCAGAGATTGGCATGTGTGTTCCTCAGAATAATGTCCATTAATGTGGTTTTCAGGCTGTGGTTCTAGTAGTTAGTCACGGTTGTGGGTCATATACATAAGGTGTACTTGCTATTCTGTTGGTTAAACTAAGGTCTCCGTCAATGCTCAGTAGATGGATGTTCTCATTAATGATGGTGAAGCAGGTTAGGAGCTATGTGGGGGCAGGAGCGGGTCTGGGAAAGTGCCCCTTTGCAGTTGGATGTTCTTATGGTATTTTGTTAAATACTCACCCAGTGTAGAGTTCTTTATCTCTGAAATTGGAATCACAGTAATAGTTATTAGGTTGATTACTATGCCAGTTAAATAATAGATAATTAATATCAGATGATGTGAGTAGTGGTAATGGGTAGATTATGTAGGATTAGTTTTTCATATAACACTTCTTTAAAAACGAGCAATTTAACCAAAATGAAGCTTCTCAAAATTTATTTTCTGATGTAATTTATTTTGACATGTTGTATTTTTAAAAACAAATTACTTTAGATATTTTCCTGAATAAAAAGCAGTATTTCCTATGGAATTTGCTTGTGTAGCCACAAGGGGAAAGATGTGAACACAATTTTTTTTAAACACTATTTTTTAAGATTTTATTTATTTTTTGACAGAGAGAGACACAGCGAGAGAGGGAATGCAAGCAGAGGGAGTGGGAGAGGGAGAAGCAGGCTTCCCGCAGATCAGGGAGCCCGATGCGGGGCTCGATCCCAGGACCCTGGGATCATGACCTGGGCCGAAGGCAGATGCTTAACGACTGAGCCACCCAGGTGCCCCAAGATGTGAACACAACTAAGATTGTTTCAATATGACTATTTTTCAAAACATTCTAAATAGCCTGTACCATGCATGTTGAGACCACCGTTGCTAAATAGAACTAAGATCTTATAGAAACCAGACAATGGAATAAATGGATAAAGAGAGGGATAAGGCAGTTGATGGAATAGACAAGGGAGAAAAAGTATAAACTATAACCCAAAAGTAGAAGGATTGAAAAGAGAGAAATGAGATGTTAGGAGTGAGAATATAAAGTAAGAATGTTTTACTGTATGAGGGTCTCTTACACTTATTTATTGTTTTCAGCTATAAAATAAATGTGCTTGTTATAAAATAGGAAATCCAGATATGTACAATGTACAAACAAGGAAGAAGATAATCAACAACTGTTAAAATCTTACCAAATTTTTGTTAATAACATATATTTGATTCTACATGTTACTTTTTTTCTCAGTATCATATAGTATCATTTTTCTCATGGATGAAGTATTTCTTGAAAATGTTATTTACATCACTTTCAGTGGTTTTATAATATTAACACATAGGATATTTACATTGTTTTCCATTCTCCACCCTTATTTATAATCCCTTCCTATTTCTCTAAAGATAGACCTTTTAGATCTATTTGGGATACATTTACAGAAATAGAATTACCCAGTCAAAGACTTGGTGCTTATTGTTAAATTCCTTTAAACGGGTTCTCTCAGTTTACACTGTATCTAACAGTATAGAGAGAACTTGCTGTGAGTTTTGTTTTGTTTTGAACTTTTATGAGAATATAAAGTGAAACACAATGTACAAAAAAATCGATGTCCTCTATTTGGGGGATTTTCCACTGCTAATTTTCACTCAATTTTCAATGTCTTCCCACAATGAAACTGAAAAATTATGTGGGGATTGGGGGTTACAACTTTCTCCACAGAGGCCATAACCAAAATTTATATGAACTTGACTCATGTCACAGGCCAAGTAATTTATTCCAAAACTCAGCACCATGAAAATGTAAATGAATTATGATTCATCTTTATTGAAGACTGTTCAAAAACATACCCCCCTTTTAGTCTTTTTAAATGCACTTGTTAGATGCCTGATAAAGCTGTAAAGCTGTCAAGGAATTAACTGTGAACCAAATATAAAGTGACTGAAGTGGTTAAAATCCACCTCTTAAAAATTTATTCTCCACACCCTGATCTCACTTTTCTGGTTTGCCTTTTATAAAGCAAAAACTGGAAAATGTTATTTTCTGACGTTAGTGTGAT
This sequence comes from Neomonachus schauinslandi, assembly GCF_002201575.2. Lineage (NCBI taxonomy): Eukaryota > Metazoa > Chordata > Mammalia > Carnivora > Phocidae > Neomonachus > Neomonachus schauinslandi. Next base: position 66,072,247 of record NC_058410.1, read on the forward strand.
TAACAGAACATTTATCTACATTGTTCATTTAATTGTGCAACTACTCATGTCCACTAATATGAGAAGCTATGTTAATGCTTTTAATTGCTAATCTCCACATGAACATTTATTTTTTTCTTTACTTAAATTGAACTGAAGGATAAAATGTCTTATGATAAAATATTTTAATAGCATTAAAATATTTGGTAGGTATGTATTCATTTTTTCATATACTTATGTTTAATTATATAAATTATATATGACTATAATTTATGAAATTTGAAAAATAGATTTCATTTGAATGGCGTATATAATAAAGATATCTTTGATTAGCCATATTGGGCACCAGGGATTTTTTGCATTATTTCAATTAAAGTGATAATTGCTTTATGAGCCATTATTTTTTTAATCAAGATCAGCTTTTCAATTAAAATATTATTTTGGTGAATGCTGGAAAAAATGTGTGTCTTGAAAAAATGTAGAACTTTGGTAACTACAGTGATTTCTTACTATCAGCATTTCCTGTGGTAAAGTATTTAATACAGAACATTTTTAAAGTAGCTATCATATCATGAAGAATTTCGAAAATTAAGATTACTATATATACCTTTTCGAGGGAAAGAGATCTCTGAAATCTATTTATTAAAAAATATTTGAATTGCTCATAAAAATTATCACACGGAATTTGCATACAAAGATTCAACTATGAACTTTTAACTATTATCAGAACTAATAGTGCATTGATTCTACTAATTATAACAACAGAGATAATAGAATATTCTTTCCTTTTGTGTATTAATCTGTTGCATGGCAACTGGAGCAGGTAGGTATGGAAGGGCCTGTGTGCTCAGGTCAGTGAGCCCCAGAGAAAAAGTTCTAGTATCCCGAGCAAGAGGGAAAGGTGATGGCTAGAGCCTGAGAAGAGTTTGAGTTCTCATATAGCATATCACTCAATAGTGATTAAACCTCAAAAGATTAAAAACAGTCGGCATTTCATGAGATAACAAAGAATATGCTTTCTGTTTGGACAGTGTCAGGTTTCTGTGACTGATATTGTTCGTCTGCTACCGTTGGCTTATTCTGTTCACCCACATCTCTCCCACCCTACACCCTTCACCAGGAGCACTGCGAATGGGAGAATTCAGGATAATGTTCTTCCTTTATTCTGATAGTGATGACATCTGAACAAAAATGTCCACATCCATATTCATTGTAAAAAAAATATTGATATTTGAGAACTAAGTAGAAATTGTTTACTACTTTCACTAGTTTCACGTAACCATACAAGGTACTTTTGTTGTTAGTAAATCTTCCTGGCTTCATCCAGGCTGAGTGCTTTCCCCAGAATGAAAAGGACAGGGTATGGTCACACAATTGTCAGGGGATAACGATTGGTCTATATTAATATGTATTATAAGTGCATACGTATTTTAACATAATTGTTCTTATTTTTCCACTGTCTGCCAACGGCATGATCATGAAATTCAATTTGTATTAATCAGTCTAAGGGGACTATAAATAAACTTGACTTGAAAATTGTATACTCTCCAGTATAAAATTTAAAATAAAAATAATATATATGTATTTTATTGAATAGATAATGCATTGAATATATAGCTTTGATTGAATAGATTCAGTGCCCTGGAAGTCTTCTATGTTAGAAGGAAAAAGGCAGTGAGGATAAATAATCTTCTTTTCCATAATACGTATTGCTGAGGTCTTGTGGGTGTAATTTAATCCAGAGAAAGCTGAAGATTATAGCAAAAAAGGTTATTCAAAATGTGTTATCAGAGTCAAAACAACTCAGTTCATTAGCTGAATAGATTTAAAGGTTTGTTATCTTTGATTTATTTCTGCTATATGGTATACACAGTATCTTCTCAACTAGAATTTTGTGTCTGTCATCATGGTGAATTTTTTTCATACCACATATTGTCACACTGGTTGGTTTTCTAACACAGAAAATACAGGGAACCTAATATTTAGTTGATACAATGATGGCAACATTAAGCATTTCCTTTGTAAACAGAAGCAATTTATTTATTTATTTATTTATTTTTATTTATTTTTATTTTTTTTTTAAAGATTTTATTTATTTATTTGACAGAGAGAGACACAGCGAGAGAGGGAACACAAGCAGGGGGAGTGGGAGAGGGAGAAGCAGGCTCCCCGCAGAGCAGGGAGCCCGATGTGGGACTCGATCCCAGGACCCTGGGATCATGATCTGAGCAGAAGGCAGTCGCTCAACCGACTGAGCCACCCAGGCGCCCACAGAAGCAATTTATTTAGATAAGCTTGATAATTTACTGCTGATTTCATTTTATTCACAGTTATGTTTTCAAATAAAATATTATTCATAATTATACTTCTTTTATACAGTAGTATCCTATTAAGATTAAATTGAGATAGGAATAATTCTAAGTGTGCCTATCCACTATAGTATTTTCTGTTAAAATAAATAATTTCTACTAAAATAACTAAATTACTTGCATTTATCTTCATGGAGAGATTTCTCTCTCTCTCAAAAAAGAGTTGATTTCTCTCATCTGACAAGCCAAAAGCTATTGCTTCCACTGTAGGTTATAGAATTCAGTTCAAATTTTAACCTAGTTGGAAATAAACTGAGGACTGGTGGTCTTGTGCCTTAGAAAACTTAGTTAGGTTATCTGTAAAGAGTCTATATTATTAACATATTTCATAAATACATAAATTAATTTGAGTTGCACGTGGAATTTAGCTTAGAAATTAGGGAAAGAAAACCAACCTATTTACCGTGAGTTAAACATTGGAACTGATTTCGCATTTTAAAAAAGCCTGTGTTTAGTTGAGTATAACAGGCTATGTAAAATACTACCTAGTTTTAGGTCTTTATTTTCCTCTAATTCTTCAGATTTTAGAATTTTTAAGTCCATAGTACTGTGTCATGGACACATTTAAGGGGTTGGCTATATCAACAGAGATTAATTAAATCCATTTGAGTAGTTTAGAAATATATTCCTACAACTTTTTGGTACTTCTTAGGAACCTGATACTTGACAAACTCCCTGAGGGCATTCTTTATATTTTCATTCCCACAGAAGCTAACATTATGGTTCCCTTATCCCATTAAATGAGATAAGGTGGAAAGTTCTCGATATAATCTCTGGCACATCAGCCAAATAAAGAGTCATCCATCTGGGATTCCTGGGAGGCTTTATGAGAGAAGAAATTGTAGGCTGCTTCTCCAATTCTCCAGTCAAATCATATTTTTTTTAAAGTTCTTTTTAAGTTAGAGATATGTTTGGACTTATTTAGTTCAAATAAGTATGATTCTAGTATAAATAGATATTTTCATACTAGTTTTGCTTTAATGTAAAAATATTAGCAAGTATTTCCACTTCCTAGACTAAAATAGATTTTATTATGATATTTTATTGTGGCACTCATTATACAGATTGATTTATTTTAAAGCAAAAACGTTCTGGGTATTAACTGAATATCTGTAAATGAGTGACTATATTAAATACGGTATTTAATGCTCAATCTGTGTGAGCATTCAAGAGTATATGGCAGCAAATTTTTTTTTAAATTTTTCTGCAAGTTTGCAAAGATGGCACTAATGGAAGTATTGACAACAGAAAGAAAAAAAAATTACTCAGTTCCTAGTATCTATTCCCATAGGTAATACAATAAATTAAAGACGGCAATTTTCATTTCAAATATTAGAGACATGAAGGAGATAACCAACCAAATAAATTAATAAGCTATGTGGTTTTTAGAAAGCAATAAAGAGTAGGGGGTAGGAATGGAGAGGTAAAGCAGGGGCTGACTGACAATTTTAACAGTGAGAGGGTGACATTAATAACAGGGAGGAAGAAAGGGAGTAACCGTGTGCATGTCTAAGGGAAGAATATTCCAGACAGATGGGACACCATATGTGAAGCAGCCATTGGGCTGGACTGCCTGGTGAGCTGTGGTAATATGGCAAGACTATCACTAAAATGCAAGGGGAAGATGGTAGTAGGCAATGAAGTCAGGTAGCCACTCTAAGGACTTAGGCTTTTTAACTGAGGTACTTGGGAAGCCATTAGAGAGTGTCAGCAGAAGAGTGACATAATCTGACTCAGGGTTGTAAAGACTCCTCCTGTAAATCCATGGCATTCTTTAAAGCGTATGTCTTATTTTCTGCACTTATACCTTACTTTCTTAACCTGATTGTAGCCTCCTTTAAGTCAAGGACGTAAGGTATAATCAATCATCTTACATCCCCTAGAGCATCAAGAATAAAATAGGTGGTGTAGTGGCATTCAGTAAATAATCATTGACTTGGTTTGGGAGGCTGGAGCAGAACAGATAAAGCAAGCATTGCTACCAGCATTAGCAATCCCAGACATCTTTTCTACACCAGATCCATTAGTTTGCCTTGTAAACACAAGCAGTCCAATAGACACTGCTTTTCTGTCTTCAGTCTAGAACCAAGAATACATTTCCAAACCATCCGGGTACCTTTTTATTGCCTTTCAAGACACGTAGTTTGTGCAAGTATCCAAAATTAAGAACTTAAGCATTAAATGTCCCTCTGTCCTAATATGCCTATTAGTCATTTATACTTTTTTTTAGCGGATCCTGTGATTTAACCAGAAAAATGTCCAATGTTCTCTTCGTTTGAGAGCAGTGACGGCTGTCTTTAACAACAGATGCAAAATCATCTCTCTCCTATTCATTTCTCAGACATCTATGTCTGGCAGCATGTGAGAAGCGTATTAAGCGGCAGTTAGGTAATAGTAGAAAGGTTTCCACAGATAATGCTTGACAATTCAATCAAAGAAAATCAGGAGGAACAATCCATGGAAAAAGGGGACTGAGAAAAGATCGGTGAGGTTCCTATGGACATTCATAGGATAAAAAGAGTGGTCCGTTGCCTTGCTTCTTCTACTTCAAAAATACAACGTCACCTCCCATTTTTACAGAATTCTAAGTCACCTATCTACTGATGAAATTATAAAATTAAAAATCTCCGGTAAAAACCTATTTAATTTAATTTAAAAATGCAGAGTAGATACTATGCTGATCATGTGCATGCTTTTGTCTCCATTTATTTCCATTTTATGTCTCAAAAAGGAATATATAGTAAGGTTGTACTACTTAAGGTGATCTGTATGCTCGATCTAAAATTGCACCCATCAACAATATTTCCCATCTCTCTCCCCTGCCTTATTTTTCCTCGTTAGTACTTCTCACTATTAGCATAGGATTTATTCTACTAATTCATGTTACTTGCTATATATCCCCTTCCTACTCCTATTAGGATGTAAACTCCTTAGAATCAGATACGTATTTTTAAATCTATTTTACACATTGTTCAACTCAGAACTTGAAAGAGTGCTTAGGACATGTTAGGCACTAAATAAATATTTTTAATTGAGTGAATAAAACAAATAAGATACATCTCAAATTATATATGTACAAATGTTTCCAGTTTGTTGTGTTTTAATTTTATATATGCTACCCCATGACACAGAGAAGTTTAAATTTTTTTGTCTATCATTTGCTTAATGGTTTGTGAGATAGGAAGAAACTTTGAAACTTTGAAAACCCTTATCCGTAACAATGTTATAAAAATACTTATTCATATGTTCTTTTATTTAGTGGCTTAGGTCTTATGTTAAAATTGTATTTAATCAAGAATATATTTTACATACAGCATGAAGGTGTTTCTATTTCCACTAATCTTCTCAGTTGCTTTGACATTATTTACTATAAAATATATCCTTCTCACAGTATTTTAAAATGCTTAAATTGTCTACCAACGCCATGTAGAGACTGGAGCCTCTTTCTGGACTTTCTAATCTTAATTCTTCATTGTTTATTTTTTTGCCTAATATGAGATTTTAAGTTAATATAGATTTAGATTTTCATATTTTGTAATTTATACCACTTAATTATAATTATCATTCTTCATTTTATTGATTCTTCTTAAGTATTTACTTGCCCAGCTGAATTATAGTATCTTTTTGTTGAGTTTTTTAAAAAAATCCTCTTGAAGTTCTCAAAGAGTTGTCATTTTTTTGTTAACTTATGTAATAATTTGAATAAAGTAGATATCTGTCCAACATTGTCTTCCTATCTCAGAAAACATTCTATACCATTTTAAATTACGTATGTCTCTCTGAAGCTGATTGTTGATTTCTTAGGTTTATTCCTAGGTGATTATTCTTAAAGAGTTTTTATATCTGAAGGAAAATAAAGTAACTGTTGACTTTAAGAGCTGTAAAACCAAGTCTATATAGTAAGAAAACCAACTTTTCAATTCATAAAATTTACAAATACGTGTTCTATTTTGAAGGTCATGAAATAGTTCACTATGAATAATTGATCATGTACCCTTTCTCAGCCAATTTACTCAACTGAGAATTTCTTCAAAGTGCTTCACACCATGCTCAGCAGTCCAACTCTTTCAACTCTCTAACAAAAAGACACCCATAAATGGGAATATTTTTTGTTTCTGTTCTTTGTACGTCTAATACATGGATCAGAAAAGAGTTGTCTTGTGGCTGTCCAGTTAAGGGCAATTTGAAATACTGGAAAACCCACTGACCATAATACAAGTAAAACTGAATTCTAACCCAATCTCCTACTAAGTAAACATTTACCTTTGACAAGTCACTTCGTTTTTTGAAGTCTCAGTGTCCTAGCTATAAAATTCAAGATATTGAATTGGAAAGATAGTTTATTCACTCTGTTCTCACTGTGTTCCTAATAGTGTTCTCCTTTGCTGAATATATGACAGTGAATAAGGCAAAGTCCTTCTCCTCATGGAAATCAGATTCTAGTGCACCAAGAACCCTTCTGGTTCTAACATTCTCTGTGCCTATTGCAAATTGTGATGAAGTGTGGGGGAGAACTAACCCTTAGCTTATAATCAAGGAAGTTATTAAGGTCAATTCAAATAATTCAAATAATATAAGGTCAATTCAATAACAGTAATTTGGTGAGTAATACCCAAACGAAAAGCTCAGATAATAGTATCATGTAATATTCTAGGGTTTGTAACCTGAGTACTTTTAATTAAATTCAGTTCAGCCAGTTTCTTCATGTGTCTGTGGACATGCTTTGCCTTTCCGAACTTCAAAATGCTCGTGTGTACAAAGACTTTAATAATAGCTACCTTACTGGTTTATTTTGTGGAGTGAATGAGATGATATATGTGAAGATTCTAATATAGAGCCTTAAAAAAACCCATGCTCAATAAATGTTAATTTTTAGCCCTGTTCAACATCCCCTATGATATAGTCCTAAAATTGGAACTTTTCTTCACCTGTGAGTTATATTAGGTTGAGGTCAATCAACATAAAGATCACAATAGGTCGGAAAGCAAGGAAGCCTAAGACAACAGCAGCAGCCTCTCCGTCTAACAGGATACTGATCTACCAAAGACCTCCTGGAAAGGCCATCTCTGAAATGCCACATATCTAAAGGTAGAACTTGTTTAGTTGAAGGCTAATTTTGTTCCCATCCAAACTAAGGATAACTCCAACTCTAATCAATGCAGAATTACATATGAAATATCATAATGAAAATAGTGGTGACCTGGGGTATTTTGGGCAGAGACATATGCTGAAGTAGAAACTTTAGCGGCTTAAAAAGCATTTAGCTCAAGCCTTTGTAGTATGTTTTGGTGCAAGCTTACACAGACAGTATATGGGAGCCTCAATTACTGAGTTCCTGTTTTTAGTAAATAGCTGCCCTGTAGGTCACTAAGTGCTATTGCTGACAAGGTTGTATATGAGAAAGCTTTTATTTTAATAACCAGTGGCAACTTGCACTTACAAAGAACCTTGCATTTCTCAAAATCCTTCTTTGGTTCAGAATGGCTACACAGAATTGCAGCCACCTCTGGAATAGTGATCCTAAACCAATTATTAACACAGGACTAAATGGGAGACAAAGAAAAGGAGATTTTGGAGTAGAGACAGACCTTATTTTTACAAAATGTGGTTAGGGGTGTAATGGCCACATTGAACAAAGAGAACTTTGGTTAAAAAAAATGTTTTTCTTAAGATTCATATGCAATAACATGCAAATAATTAAGCTCACTTTCCTCAAAAAGAAAAATAAGTTAGGCCTATTCCATGCAGACTCTATATTGTACTTGTCAGCTCTTAGTGTTGCAGGTTTAGTGACCTTGGAAAAGTTATATAAATTTTTTTAATCTGTTTCCTATCAATAAAATTATGAAAACGTCTTCTCCAAGGATTGTTTTGATGATTAAATTAGGTGCTTATATAGGGCATCTTCCACAGTGTGCAGCATATGGTGTTGGAAAATGAATGGTGTCCAAAGAGAAAACATAGTTTTAAAAATGCAGTTGGCAGTTGTAAAAATAAACAGACAAAAATCCTTAAGGGGCAATATGCATGATTTTATATAGAAAACTATGAAACATTCTCAAATGACATAATGAAAAGCTCAAAATATAGAAAGGTAGACAATACTTATTGCTTGGAATTCTTCATACCATAAATACATCAAACCTTCTTAAATGGATTTATATATTCAATGTGATTGAAATCAGATTTTTAATACAGTGTGCGCATGTGTGTAAAACTCCATTCCTAAACTGAATGAAAAGGGAAAATGGCTAGGAATAGCTAAAACAATTTTGGAAAAAAAAAATGGTAGGAAGATGTAGTATAAAGCTATGTAATTAAGAAAATATGCTAATAGCAAAAAACAGGTAAGTACCCTTTTACAGGGGCACCTGGGTGGCTCAGTCGTTAAGCGTCTGCCTTAGGCTCGGGTCATGATCCCGGGGTCCTGGGATCGAGCCCTGCATCGGGCTCCCTGCTCAGCGGGAAGCCTGCTTCTCCCTCTCCCGCTCCCCCTGCTTGTGTTCCCTCTCTCGCTGTCTCTCTCTGTCAAATAAATAAATAAAATCTTTAAAAAAAAAAAAGTACCCTCTTACAAAAAAGACAAATATCTTAAACATATATGGAAATATAATCTATGACAGAGGTGACATAATTAAGTAAATAGTACTACAATACTATTTATTGTACTGCACATAATAAATAACTACTAATTCCATAGAATCAAGACAGTTGTAAAGAGAAAAATTATAACTTAAACAATTTTGAAGAAAATCTAGAAAGTTGTCTTTATGGCCTTTGATAAGAAAAGAAATTTCCAGGAAACGCTGTCCATAAAGAAAAGATTGATAAAACTTACTGTGAAAGTGAAAACATAAGCTACATGATGGGCAGTAGATGTTATATATATTTGACAATGTAGCATCTGGTAGTTTATATTAAAAAAATACTAAGAAAAAGAAAACCTGATATATGAAACTGAAGAAACAGGAATGGGTAATAAATCAATAAATAGGGAAATGCAAAAATGAACAGCAATGAAAAACCACTTAACACATAAGAGAGTAAAACATTAATTAAAAATATAACAGAATATCCAGTGTTGTCTCGAATGCATAAAAATGGAAAATTTTATAATTCCTGATCAAACTAAGAATTTATAAAACTGCTTAATGTGGCAATACCTGTTAAACTGAAAAGAATATTACTAATTAAACTAGTACACACATAGTCACAATGATTCACTGTATTTTCTGTAATCAATTCTTTACAAATAAAAATGAAGATTAACTTAAATGTCTATTTAAAGACAATGGCTGCTGGATAACAATTTTCTTTCTATGTTTAGAATATGTAGGGATTTTTTTTTTCTATTTCTTAACCTAATTTTGTCCAAAATTCCCTCCCTCTCTCCCTCCTTCTTTCTCTCTTTCTCTTTTTCCCTATCTCTCAATTTCAAAAGTAATCACACTTCGTAAGATTTGGAAGATTTTTTCAGAAAAAAAATTAATTCAAAACTGTTAAATCTGAAAATTTGAGAAGACTCTCAAACAAGCCAATCTATTTTAAAATAGAAGTGTCACATATTTCAAGTGAATTCAGTAAAATATGAATAAGCAAAACAAAGGTATTAGTTGTATCTACTTTCTGTAGACTTCCCAAACTTTGACTTAATGTCAGTGCCCCATGTGAATCTTTGCCTATGAACAGATGCATTGAAAATGTTGGGTTTAAACTAAGCATGAAGAAATAATTAAGTGAGGTATAGATGTTTTTTTTTTTTTAAAGATTTTATTTATTTATTTGAGAGAGAGAGAGAGCATGAGAGGGGGAGGGTCAGAGGGAGAAGCAGACTCCCTGCCGAGCAGGGAGCCCGATGCGGGACTCGATCCCGGGACTCCAGGATCATGACCTGAGCCGAAGGCAGTCGCTTAACCAACTGAGCCACCCAGGCGCCCCGATATAGATGTTTTTGAGAGCTGGTAAACTGCAATTAATATAACTATAGTTTCCTATGATGGTATATATTATATTCATATGTTCTTTGGTACAAAGCAACATTTAACAAATGTGAAAAGTGTTTGATGTTTAATGAAGTTGTAACACCTTAATCTTTGTTTATGTTTATGTTGGAATACATTCACCTTAAAAAGGATCACACTAGTTACCCATCAAAAAATGTGCATTTCTCCAACACGTATTCTTCTTCAATTTTAGTATATCAGTAGTTATATATAAACCAATTTTTTGATACATCAGAATGGAGTTTATTTTCTTAACAGTCCTTGTCACTGAACTTAAAGTTAGACTACCTTGACACATTTTCCCTGATGCACGCCTATTGCTAGGGGTAAGGAAAATCCTTATTATATGAAAAAAAAAATTGAGTTCGGTATATTCTATTCAGCGTCCAGGGTTAAAACCTAGGCTATATTGTCATCTCCACATTCAAAATCATAGTGTATTAAGACTTTTTCCACAGCTAACATCCTTGAGGTTGACATCTTCTTGTGACTGAGTAGATAGCAGCAAGAAATTCAATTACAGCAAGCCGGCTCTGTCATTGCACCTGTCTGCTTGCGCAGGAAATGATTTGTAAATTGGGCTTTATCTTTCCCATCTCATAAATCTCCTGTCCATAATTGACACTTGTCACCACAGATGAATAGTGGGAGAAAGAACAGAAAGTAAATGAGTAGCCCACCTGGGAAAACGATGTCTTGTTGCCTTTGGGAGTCATTTACAAACAGCGGTACCTACGGGCCAGAGTTTTTATCCATGAGCAGGTGGCAGACGTTTTGCTATTGAAAAATACGGTGCCGGAGCAGGATCACAACAAACACTAGACAATCAAGTGATAATTAATATATAATATTTTCCAGGGAACAAAAACATGTCTTCCAAAGAAATAGAAGCTTTTCTTTGCTATTTTTGAAGCCTTCTTATTGCCATTGCACATTTGTAAGTATCAGGTTGGTGTCTGACCTGTCAAATGCATTCATGAGGCAAGCATTTTGCCTGTTTTGGGAGTTGATATTGTCACTTGTTACACAACTCAACATCAGTTCAAAGTTGTTTAATACCGGTTTCGACAGATTGGTTTAAAAAAGACATAAGAATGACGATGTTTTCTTTCAAATGTCAAAGAAAGGAACAAGGGATTTCATAAAGATGATCTTGGGAGCAAGCACTAACCATAAACACGTGACAGATAAACCTTCCTATGTTTATGAAGGTTTAGCACTTTACTATAGTATACATCATTAGCAATGCATTTTCTGTTTACTATAATTACCCAAATATACATATACTTTAAATGTCCCAAACTTTACAGAAAACTACACATGACCTATTTTCTTTCATAATTCATAATACAGAACCTCAGCTTTCATTGTATATGCTTTGAAGTGACTTCTCTCTGCGACCATTACTAATACAGATTTGAAAAGACTAGCTCCAGTTGGAGAGAAGTGCAACAGTAATACCAGCCAGGCTCTCAGGTACAAAAATAAACAACCAGGAGGAAGAGGGGGTAAAACAGAAAAACTGGAGTGAGAGAGAAGGAATGTTCATTTATATTGTTTCCAGCTGCCAGCAACCAAACCAGAGCTAGAATCCCAGCGCCATGTGCGTGCTGAGTCCTTGGCAAGGACACGCCATGCTGGCTAGGGCTCGTGAAATTATAATATTTAAGGATAACAATTTTACATGAAGTACCAAAGTTTGAAGTTTGAAGTAGGAAAAAAAAAAGGAAAAACTGCAAAAGAGGAACTTCAGGGCTTCTGTGACTGCCAGAGTCTGCAGCCTCCCTGGAGAGTGGGACTGGACTGTGGAGACAAGACACGGACCCATAGCCTTGCTCAAAGACTGCAGGTCCGGCTTCTTTCCACCCCAGCACTACCACTACGAGGCACAACTTGGAAGCTGGTAAGGGGGGGGCCATCATTTAAAAAGATGTTACAGAGGATGTAAACATTATCCTGAACTCATGGCGACCACCAGAAAACCCCCGTGTGGGCGCAGGCTCCCGGGGGTGCCATTGCTGTCGTTCCGAACAGGGAGAAAGATTCATCCAAACCGAAGAAAAACCAGAGCATTCATGTAAAGTGCAGCCCCGGGAGGACTCGCACAACAGCACACCCGCCACCGCATCCGTCAGGCTGCATTCTGCACGCGGGACAGAAGCTGAAGCCAGGTCAGCAACACTGGGACCTGCTCTCTGCGGTCAAGGTCTCCTGATCCAGTTTAACTTTGTCCACGTCGTTTTCTTCGTTTGGAACGCTTTGTTGGTTTGCGAGAATATTCTCCACGAGGAACCGGGCTGCTTCATCGATGTTCACGTTATCCTTTGCAGAGGTTTCAAACCATCCACTGAAACCATGTTCTTTGCAGAATTGGTCCATCTGGGGAGGATTCTGGCCACCATCCTTTTTTTGTTCACATTTATTAGCTAAGAGGATAGCAGGAATAGGGCTGCCATTTGGAAGGTGGACTTTACTATCCAAATCACTTTTCCATTTTAAGACGGCCTCAAATTACTAATTAGGGGATTAGTAATCCCCTAAATGACTTATTTAATTTTTTTCTTTCTGAAGTGTATCTCACATTGTGAGACATGTATATTTTAAAACAAGAAAATATTTCAGAATGTATTAATAATCTCTTGATAACGAAATATCAAAGTATTCTGAAAAATCCTTCTTAAGTTACGCCAATATTTTGATTGTTTTTTTTTTTTTTAAAGATTTCATTTATTTGACAGAGAGAGACAGCAAGAGAGGGAACACAAGCAGGGGGAGTGGGAGAGGGAGAAGCAGGCTTCCGGCTGAGCAGGGAGCCCGATGCGGGGCTCGATCCCAGGACTCTGGGATCATGACCTGAGCTGAAGGCAGACGCTTAATGACTGAGCCACCCAGGCGCCCCTTGATTGTTTTAAATAAAAAAATAACCGTATGTGCAAATAAATTTAAAAACAGATCAAATATTTTACAAACTAAATTATGAGTAACAAAAGTCATTGTGTGTGCATCATGTATGGCTTTGCATAGTATTTTCTACATATTGTTTTTCAGTAATTCAATTCTTTTTTTTAAAGATTTTATTTATTTATTCATGAGAGACAGAGAGAGAGAGAGAGGGAGAGAGAGAAGCAGAGGGAGAAGCAGGCTCCCCGCAGAGCAGGGAGCCCGATGCGGGACTCGATCCCAGGACCCTGGGGATCATGACCTGAGCCGAAGGCAGACACTTAACCGTCTGAGCCACCCAGGCGCCCCCAGTAATTTAATTCTTAAGTGTGTCTAGTTTATCAATATTTTTAATAATCTCCAACTTATTAGGAAAAAACAATTTATCATTCCTTTGCAGTTTTGCAAGATCCAGAATTATTCCTTTCACCTGTATGACTTACAAATAATTCTAACCAAAAGGGTAACATCTTCATCACTCTCTTTGTTCCCGTAGATCAGCAAATTGTAAAGAGCTGATATATATCCTAAAATGGGAGCAGACGATTAGAAATGGAGCATTGGCAAGAGCATAGATTTGACTTCAATACCTCTACACTATTTACCGCTTCTGCACCTGGAGTTCCATGGGCTGTTTGCCTATCTACCTAGCGTTTACAGAAGTTGTAAGCATTCTGTTAGTTTTATACTACAGAATGAAAGTTTGTCTGAGGAAGTTGTTACTTCTCTGGAGATTATTGTTAGTGTAAAATAAATGATTTATTTATGCCCACTTTAGTATGCTGGGCTTGTAAACACAGCGGGGAATTTCTGGGATATTGATCTAAAGCAATAAGCATTTATAGCATAATACAGTGGTACTCCATAACCCTGTATCAGGGTCAGCTTTGTCATTTGGCAACTTAACTGAAGAACAAAGAAAAACCTTTCAGTACAAACAAGAGTCCTGCATTTTTTTCCCTGCCTTTTCTTAAAGCGGCAGTTTTCAATAGCAAGTATATCTGCTATTGTTATCTAATAAGTATGTTCAGTCTAGACATAGATATTTAAAATGCTCAGGTGATATCAACAATAGCAGGCAGCATTGAAAATAGAGATGTGAATATTGTTGTATTCACATGACAAATTGATTTAGAGCTTCTTTAAGTAGATGCATTACTTGTCCAAATGTGAAAAAAAACTTTCAGTTTTTTCCACAAACATGTATGAAGTGTGTCCTTTTTGTCTGGTACTCTACAGTGTCAGGGATGTCCCTACCCCAGGGGAGCTCATATTCTGTAAGGGAGGAAGGCATATGAACAGGTCATTACCCTAGATGAAGTATACACCAAGTACTGAGAAGCTGAGCCTTTGGTTGTCTTGAAGTTGTGAGCAGGAGGTTGCCAGCAGGCTAGCATATAAGGATTTCCATGTAGAGGAAATCAGGCAGCCATAACTATGGAGGAATGAAATAGCAGGAACTGTTCAAAAGAGAGAGAGAGAGATTTTCCTTTTAAAGAAACTTGGAGGCATTTTGCAATCCTGACATATAGGTATGAGAAGGAAATGATGGGTAATGATGCTGGAGGAATAAACAGAGGCCAGCCATGACAGACCTTGGATGCTGTACGAGTATTATGGCAGCTACCATCTACTCTATACTTAGATATGTCAAGCACTTCCCATCTTTTCTCATTTTATGCTTTCAGCAACTCAATATTATCTTAAAGCTCAATATTATCTCCATTTGAGAGGTGAGAAAACTGAGTCATAATGGAAATGAAATGTGTCCAGAGTCACACAGCTTACGGTGCCCAACACTGTGACTCTTAATTGGGATTTATTAAAAGCACTTCAAAGTATCAAAATAACATATCAAGGTATGTTTTAAAAGGTTATAATAATGTTACTAAGAAGTGTTAAGGTCATACTTCCAAATCAGTTAAATTAACAAACCAACATATTAGCAAAAAAATTCCCTGTAATCAGAAAATATTATAGTTTATAGTTAATATCCCGAGTTTAACATATAATACTTCATATAGTAAATGTCATCCTTACATTAGAATATATTTGCATGGATGATTTCAAATTTTGTGGAGCATTTACCAAGTCATGTTCAAAATAAAAATAAATTATGTAGGACATAATAATTGAATAAGACAGTCCAGCTCTTGGGCGCCTGAGTGGCTCAGATGGTTAAGCATCTGCCTTCGGCTCAGGTCATGATCCTGGAGTCCCGGGATCGAGTCCCGCATCGGGCTCCTTGCTCAGCAGGGAGTCTGCTTCTCCCTCTCCTCCTCCTCTCTCTCATGCTCTTTATCTCTCATTCTTTCTCTCTCAAATAAATAAATAAAATCTTTAAAAAAAAAAAAAAAAGACAGTCCAGCTCTTCACTTTAGCAGATGCCTAAATATGGTATATCCTTGTGGACTTAAAATGTTCAGGGCTCCAAATATATTGCATTTAAAATATTTGTTAAATTTTAAAATGCCAGTTTACATTTAAACAAATGCAAATAATGTAAATGAACTGAGTAAGAAATATTTCTTGATGTCATTTGATATGTTTATTTCTCCTTTAATTTCTTTCCTAATAATACTAACATTTATCAAAAGATTGCTAATTCCTAAGTACTGCACCAAGCGACTTAATGTTCATTGTCTTTCTAAATCCTTGCAACACTTTTTATTCCCATTTTGCAAGTGAAAACTGTGTGACTCAGAGCAGTTTAGCAACTTGAGCAAGATGGTATAACTAGGAAGTAGCAGAGCTGGGATGGAATCTTTTCTGTGTGAAATCAAAACTTGTCAAGTTGGAGGTGGCATCATTAGCAATGCATTTTCTTTCTGTTTACTATAATTACCCAAATATACATATAAAAAATAACCAATCATAGTTTTGGTGGTGGTGGTTAATTTCAAGCATGGGAAGTCAAATTTAACCTAGACTGATCTGAAAATAATTTTTCTTCTAACTTTGGGACATAATGGAGTTATATATTTTTGCATGCGTGTGCACACAGGTGTGTGTGTGTGTGTGTGTGTGTGTGTATGTGCGGGCATGTGTGTGTCTCCTCACCACCAACTGTCTCACAGTCAGGTGTCCTTTTGCACCTTATCAAAGGAATAATGTTCAGTTTTCCAAAAGGATAGTGGGCAGAAGCTAACTAATGTAATAGTTCTTATTTCTTCAACACATAACCTGGTAATCTGACACCAAAAAATTATTATTTGTCTGTTACATAATGGTGGAATATCAATCTCTTTTGCAACTTTTAGCGAATATTTTATTTGGCTTGTGTGGCTAGATGCTTAATGATAATTCTCTCTTTTCTGTTTGACTAAAAAACAAAAAACAAAAAAGCAAAAAACTCCCAAACCATAAAAATACTAGACTTCTGTTCAATTCAAAAGGTTTTATTTTATTTTTATTTTTTTAAGTTTTTACTTAAATTCCAGTTAGTTAACCTACAGTGTAAAATTAGTTTCAGGTGTACAGTGTACAACAACCATACAAGTACAGTATTCAACACTTCCATACAACACCCTCTGCTCATCACAGCGAGTGCCCTCCTTAATCCCCATCACCTATTTCATGCACCCATCCTCCTACCCACCTCCCCTCTGGTAACCAGTAAGTTTGTTCTCTGTAGAGAACGTTCTTATTTTAAAATACTATGGGAGGAAACTTCTATTCAAAGTAAATTCTTAGTAAGTACAAACCAAACAGAATCTGCTTTTCATTTTTCATTGATAGGTAGCACAAAATATGTTACACAAGTGCTTCTGTTTGCCATCCAAGGCAACTTAGAACAAAAAAAAAGTAATGAGTTCAGAAATTTGGTGGTAGGGGTATAGCTCAGTGGTAGAGCATTTGACTGCAGAAATTTGGTGGAGTTTTCCAGAGAAGTGTACCACTGGACAAATTTCATTAGTGGACAAAATAGTAAATGTACACATTTTTAAAAAGAATTAAACACTTGTCCAGTGAATTGCAAATATTAAGTGAACATCAGCGGGGTACTATTTGCATAAAAGACAATTGTGATATATTTCAATGTTGTAGCCCTTGCCTGCAGTTGTATTTTTTGTTTCATATTGTTTAATGATGAAGATTAATCAAATTTCTATTAACCAGGAAGTAGAATTATCTTTAATGAATCATTCATGTAACTTTCTGCCAGGACTCTAATCTTAAAATGCCTGGACAGTGGGGATCCTGAGGAGCCTTGCTGAGGCACTGAGTGAGATAAGACTGTCATGTGAACATGTAGTGGAAAGTGCTCAAACCCCTTCACTGCTTCACTTCTCAAGAACAAAAGTAGTTTGTGGATAGTCTACTGATTTAAGACGAAAGAGATAAAAAATGAATAATTAACGTAAAAATAAAACTAAGAGGGGAGAGAGAGAAAGTAGAAGAGGAGGAGGAGTAGAAGAAGAAGGAGAAGAAGGAGAAGAAGAAGAAGGAGAAGGGAGAAGGAGAAGAAGAAGAAGAAGAGGAGGAGGAGGAGGAAGAGGAGGAGGAAGAAATTCTTTCTATTCCAGAGGAAAATTTTAGATCAGAATTTTGTAAGAAAAACGAACCATGGTAACAATGGTCCCTTAAAATTAAACCTGGCAAATTGACCCACAGAATTGAGGAACATCTAATGCTATGTCTCATATATTAACTCTTGTTTGAACAGGGAATCGAAGTGTTATCAATTCCATACCTTTACTACTATGGAGTTTATTTTTAGAAGATCTCAGCCAATAAAATTTCTGAGAATGTCTTACACAAATGAGAACTATCTTTAAGAATGTATAAATCTTTTATTTCACAATACCTTTCTGTAGTCACCACATGAAGGAAATTAGCCATAGTATTTTGTTGCTAATAAATTGCTAACTACAAATATGAAGAAATGTTTATAAAAAATCATTATGTATATGTATGTATATTTGTACATGTTCATATATATAACTTATATTTATAAGTCATTTTTATGACTTTATGGTTAGAAACTATAAATGAAGGACTATAAGTATTCTATTACATGAAAAGTTACTTAGAATAAATATTAAGATAGGTTTTATAAATAAAAGTAGATATAATTTTTTATAAAAAATAAGAGGATAGGTATAAACTAAAATCCATCATTATAATAACCATTTAAATAAAAATTCAGGGAATTGAAACTAGCGTCTTTTCCTTATTACTATTTTTTAAAGATTTTATTTATTTATTTATTTGAGAGAGAAGAGAGAGTGGGGGGGAGGGGCAGAGGGAAAGGAAGAGAGAATCTCAAGCAGGCTCCCCCTGAACATTTGGCACTTGACCTCAGGACCCTGAAATCATGACCTGGGCCAAAATCAAGAGTCAGATGCTTAACTGAGTGAGCCACCCAGGTGCCCCTTATTACTAATTTTTTAATTGACATATAGTTGACACACAATGTTATGTTAGTTCCATTTTGATGGGCTTTATTTTATTAACAAGTATATTATATATAACCAATGATTTTATATGTCCTACTTGATCTCCAAAGTCCTGTGCAGCACGTAGAACAAGATAAAATGAGAGAACTTGGTTGCATGTGGAAAATTTTTTTTAATAAAATAAAATAAAGCCCCAGAATACCATAAGCAAAATTGTGGTAGGTACTTTTAAAAGCTATTAGTTTAAAAACTATTTAATTAATAGTTTGAATTCATTGGTATCAAAATTTGTCTTTGTGATATACTGAAAATTACTAAAAATTAATTGCTGACTTCCAAGTTATCCTAATAAACATAGATTGGTATCACTAATTTATTCCTTTTTTTAAATCATTTGAAATTTTGTGATTTCTCCCTTAAAGAATTGCAATACACATTGCAAGCAGTAGTCAAAAACTGAAGTCTGATCTTAAGGTATACATACTACACCACAAAGTCCTATGAGATATTTTAGCACAGTAATTTGAAAGAAGAACTAAACTGGAAGTTAAAAAACAAACAAACAAACACACATTTGCTTCCTAGAGGAAAATTTTAGATAATTTAGAGTTATCATTTATTCATTAAACCAGAATTTAATGAGTACCTAAAGACTGGGATAAATAGTGGGGACATACTGGCTAGCAAAGCCAAACATGACCTCCCAACCTTATGGATCTTACAGTCTAATGGGGGAAACAGACATTCATCAAATAATCCTACAAACACATGTCAGTTTCCAGCTCTAAAGTGCTGTAATGGGGGATTTCCTAATTCCGGGAGAACACATATAGATTGGGTTGTATCAGAGAGGAGAAGAAAAGTTGGGAAAGATACTCTAAGAGGAACTGTCAGAATGATGTTTTAACTCAGTGCAAAAAGGAGCCTGACACAGCCGAGGAATAAAATAGAGTACCAGACCCAGAGAATGAGGGGAGATTAAACATGGTGAGGCTGCAAAAATAGATGGAGAGTAAGTCATGTTAAGAAGTTTGGTTCTGGGTGCCTGGGTGGCTCAGTTGGTTAAGCGACTGCCTTCGGCTCAGGTCATGATCCTGGAGTCCCTGGATCGAGTCCCGCATCGGGCTCCCTGCTCGGCAGGGAGTCTGCTTCTCCTCTGACCCTCCCCCCTCTCATGTGCTCTCTCTCATTCTCTCTCTCTCAAATAAATAAATAAAATCTTAAAAAAAAAAAAATTTAAAAAAAAGAAGTTTGGTTCTTATTCTAGAAGTCATGAAAAGCCAATTTTTAACAGCTTTCATTAGATAAAATTTGCATACAATAAAATTCACATGCTTCAACTGTATAATTCAGTGATTTTTAGTAAATTTACAGAGGTGTGTAACCATCACCATAATCCATAAAACATTTCTGTTACCCCCAGTAAGAGCCACCATGCCCATTTATAGTCACTCTTCATTCCTACCCTGTAGACCCAGCCAAATACTAATCTATTTTGTGTCTATATAAGATCATCTTTCTAAACATTTCATGTAATAGAATCATACAATGTGGGTCTTACACATCTGGAATTTTCCATTAGCATAATGTTTTTTGCGGTTCATCCATGTTGTCCCATTTGGCAGGACCATTCATTTTTACAGATTAATACCATTCCCTTGTATATATTCTATTTTATCTGTTCATCAGTTGATGGACCTTTAGGTTGTTTCCATTTTTTTTGCTATATGAATAATGCTGTTGTGGACAGTCAGGTTTAAGAATTCATGTACACCTTTGTTTTCTCCTGAGTAGACAGATAAGAGTGGAATTACTGGGCCATATGGTAACTTTATATTTAACTCTTTAAAAATTACCAAACTGCTTTTCCAAAGTAGCTGCTCCATTTTACATTTCCACCAACAATGTATAAGAGTTAGTTTTTCCACATCCTTATCAACACTTGTTATCATCCACCTTTTGATTGTAGCCATTCTCGTGGGTATCAAGTGATATCTTAATGTGGTCCTAATTTGCATTTCCTTAATGACTAATGAAAATGAGCTTCATCTTATGCAACCTTGAGGAAATTTGACTTTTTTTGAAGAGAAGAAGCTTGCAAAGGACAAATAGAAGAATTAGCCACACAGAAAAGCTAGAGGAGTATGTCATGGAAGCTGAGGAGAAAAGGAGAGAAAGATTAATAATATTATTGTTATCAAGAATCCAAGAAAGATGAGGACTGAGAACACAGTACTATAGTGTGGATAGATGAGGGCATTGGTGGCCTTATTGGCAGGCAGCTCACTGGATAGAATGAGGTGGACTGAAACGAGACTGGAGAAGGCTGGTGCATGGATGGAAGTTGAAGAAATGGAGAAAGAGAACCTAGACAACTTTTTTTGACATATTTGTGTGTAATGGGGAGAAGTCTCTCTTCCATCTGCCGAGGAAAGGGAACGTAAGCTTGAGAAATAATTTTATCTTCATGGGAGAAAGTTGAGTTGATGTAAAATCTGCCAGGAAAAATCTCATCTGCGGAAGAGGTTGGTTATATAAAAAAGAGTGGGTCATTTGTAACATAATAAATTTATTCATTTACTTAGCATACTAAACGCCTAAAATATGGATGGCGGTTCCTTGCTAGTACTATGAGTCAATGTGAGCCCCTCTTTTTCACATAGGAATTTCTCAAGTTTAAAATGGTTAAATGAAATAATGTCATTGAAAGATATTCTTATAAAAAGTTCTGTATTTATGTTAGCTAACATAAATATTCATGCTGTCTAGTAAATGTTTAAATCACCTGATACAACCTTTTCAGACCTGCTGTTGCCCTGCTCATGTTTCCTGCAACTCTCTTGTCTACAGGGAAAAACCTTACCTGAAAATCACTCCCTGATGCATCCAAACAATTTCCCACCTCACTCTTCTCCGTGACGGGTAAAAACCTAGTGGTGTCATAAATATCTCGCCAAGTCCTCGTTTACATAACTTTACTCGTTACACAAATTTACGTGAGCTAGTGCCTTCGTTTAGGAATCTGAATGACTTCCTTTCGTCCTTACTGTTCTATGGTCAGAAGAGACATTCATTGAGGAGGTTGGGGAGAGGGGTGGGAATCAAGGGAATTATCTCCCTCTCCTCTGCAATGGGGAAGATGAGGGTGGCAGACACTGCACTTTCCTCTTTAAAATCAACTTCTTTCTTTTCATTATTGTTATTTTTTAGGGCAGCAGGACACCCAGCTTAAATTCTAAAAAAAATCCATTTCCAGTCTAGGGAATGGGATGAATGAGACATAAACAGAAGATTGCTAGAGCTTGCTGGGGAGGTTTGGCTTTCCTTATTTAGATCATGAGCATTCCACATTGCCTTTTTATTGTGTGGCAGCACTGTGGTTGTGAGAGCTGTAGGAACAGCAACAGCGTCCTATTGCAGCCATGAGGGAAAGGACACAAGTATCATCTTTAAATCCTGGAGCCACTGAACAAAATACTGCAAACTGCCCATCTGCAGAATACATTTTTTTTTTTTTCCTACTTGCAGCCAAACAGACTCCAAGTCAGGGGTACACAAACTTTTTCTGAAAAGTCCTGGATAGATAATAAGTATTTTACATTTTACAGGCCATATTTTCTCTGTTGCAATTCCTCATCTTTGATATTTTAGCACAAGAACAGCCAGAGACTATATATAAACAGATAGATGTATCTATGTTCCAATTATTTATTTGTAAAAACAGTTGACTAGCCAGATTTGGCTCATGGCCACTGACCCCCTGCTCTAACTGATAAAAGGTAAAAGTGAAGATGTTTACGTAATTGTATTTATGTTCTAGTTAGTTACTGACATGGTTATTTCTTGGTGGCTGGATACTGTGTAGGAATAAAGTAAAAACTCCGTAGGTGGCAAGAGGAGGAGAGAAGCAGAAGGCAAGCAGAAGTTGATCAGTCTCTATCTCTGGCTAAGAGACCTCAGAATTTTAGGAGGATTTGGGAAGATCTTAATTCTCGTATGGAGCGCCTTGTTCAGTAGTAATTACAAACACATTGTAATCATTTTATTGGTTTTTCTGTTTAATACTAGCTCCTAGTATTAAAACTGGATTGTTTAACTCCTTTTCTGAATCAGTGTACAGTATTTGGGGTCAAATATGTGTTTGTGTGCTAACTTGGCAGCCAAAATGCTATGTATAATATTGTATCTATGAAAAATGAAGTCCAAATTACAAACATCTAAACCTCAAATTAACTTTTGGAACCAAACATTCATGAATCTGTAACTTTCCCTGCATAGAACTATTCATTATAAGCTAGATTTTCCCAGTGCATAAAAGTGACTCCTTGGGTATAAATTGGCCACTGGGGTAAACTCCATTAATTTTCTCTTGAAACTAAAATATTATTTAGTAAATTAATGCCACATTGCACCATTGGCATCATACAGGTTTAGGGAATTTAATGAAGTTTTCATTTATGCCTAACTTCCTAAGCAGTAGCTTATACACTGTGAAACAGCGACTTTAAAATACAAGCTGCAATGCTAGTTGAAATGTAGTTAGCAGATTCCATTAAACGAAGTGCTTCGGTTATAATAAATTCCTGAAGTCAACTAATAAATCACGACTGGTATTGAGAACTTATTATCAAGCAATATGAATTTGTTAAGTTTATGCACATTGGAGAGAAAATTTGTTCAGAATACCTAGAGAAATTGAGATGATAACATTTTACACTTAACACAATTTAAATGAAGTAGTTTCAGTGAGTTTTGAGATACTTCAAGTTTATTCTTTTTCTTCTCGTCTTCCTTATCCTGAGCTTCTTCCTTCCTTTCCCTTTCCTTCTTTCTTTCCTTCTTGAATAATTCAACTTATAATAGAATGGGATTAAAATTAAAATCAAAATTAATTGTGAGTAACACCACCAGATTGATGATATGGGGGAAAAATGTAAAAATAAATAAATAAATAAAATGAACAAAACCACAAATGGGGAACAACTTCTGCAAAAAATAAAATGGTTAGATAATATTTTAGAAAGTAGGATGGTTTGGATACATACGAATTTTAAGCCTAGAGAGAAATAGAGTCAAAAACAATTCATACCAGAGTAGAAGATACAGAGGAGAGAGAATAAAAAGAAAAAGTAAAAAAGTATGAAATCGATAGCAGCGAGAGTATAATGGAATTGGTCATTCTCTTCAATCATTATCAAAAACATTGAGATAGAGTAAAAGAATGGCATAATTTGGAACTGTCAATCTTATATTTGCTGCCTTAGGTTTTGTACTGTATGACTTTAAACACATGTATATCATTCTATAAGTGGATTCACCCTCAATTATGTATCATATAATGAAGTGGCTTTCAAAATAAGTTTAATGTATTTATTAATAGTAATTTACAGAGGCATACTGTATATCTTTACTTTGGTACATTCTTACATACATACAAACACTCGCATGTGAAACATTTTTATGAAACTATCATCATATGCAATGAACACTCAATTGTTATTCTCTTTTATTAATTTTTTAAAAATTTTGGTAGCAATACATTGTATTGATTTTACAATAATGAAAAATAGTGGTATCCTGGAAGAGGATTTGGGGGAGGAACTAATGAGCTCTGAATGCAGTGGAGTCACATAGCAAGCACACAGTGGCAGTAAGGAATGCAAGTTTTATTCTAATGGAAAATATGATGTTTTCTGAAAGTATATAACAAACACACTGCTTTAAGGCAAAACTCATGTCTCCTCTTTCTTTAATATTCTTATTGACGATGTTCCTCTTTGTAAACAACCTACATGTTTAAATACATGCATTACTTCTGAAAAATAATCTGTGTATTTCCAGAATATTGTTATGATATACTGAACAATATTTTAAACATTGTGTAGATATTTAGGGGAGGAATTAATGAGCTTGCTTAGCCACAAATTTACACCTATGTAAACGTGTATAAAATATTAGTATATATTATTACATAACTTAAGAATATTCATGTGATTTCATGATATATGTAATAGTGTATAAATTAAACTTATTTAAATAAGGGGTTATAGTCATGTACATATTGTAAGGCAATATAGAGTAATCAAATACAAAAATCAAATAAAATAATTTAAAGTCTATTTAAAATCAATTAATAAGATATTCATGTTATAAAGAATGTAGATAGTTATGGATATTATAATTAAAGATATTCACAACATAAGCATTTGGACTAAATTAACATTTCAAAAATTGTCAACTGGTATTACAATATTGTTGTGATTGAAATACAACACAATTCTCTCTTCATTTATAATAAAACATGTTCCAAGACCAATGAAAATGTACACAACTGAAAATGTTATTTTGATGACATGTAAGGGAGGTTTTGGTCATTAACAAATGTGTGTGTGTATATATATTTATACACCCACACATATCTCTTATTCTATTTAAGGGTTCATTTTAATTATTAAAAAAGGTCTGGTTGTGGGCCGTAGTCACATTGTTGGCCTTATAAATAACGTAGTCTTTAAGATGTTGACAGAAAAATAAGTTAATTTGGATTTGGAGAAGTAAATATTTACATGTTTGAGGCAGATGTAAATAGAAAGAATTTAGACAGGGAAAGAATTTCAGTGTAGATAAAGAAAAAGATGAATAAAAGCTCTGCACTGTAATGTGAGAGCAACCTATTTTCCTAAACCAGAATAGATTGATTTTGAATCTTAATTCTGCTACTTACTATGGCATCCTAGGGAATTTGTTTAAACTGTCCAAGCCTCAACTTCCTCAACTACAAAATGGGAAAATAATATGCACTTTGCATAGCTATTGTAAAGTAAATATGACATATAAGTATGACAGTAAGTATGCAAATAAAGTGATTATTTGAATGTCTCATAAATAAATAAATAAATAAATAAATAAATAAATAAATAAATAATAAATAACGTAGTCTTTAGCTATCTATGGATTCCTGGAAAATTAGAGATGGAGCCAGATTACCTGATAGAACGTGTGATGGTGGTTTTTAAAAACTATCCTTCAGGGCGCCTGGGTGGCTCAGTTGGTTAAGCGACTGCCTTCGGCTCAGGTCATGATCCTGGAGTCCCAGGATCGAGTCCCACATCGGGCTCCCTGCTCAGCGGGGGTCTGCTTCTCCCTCTGACCCTCTTCCCTCTCGTGCTCTCTGTCTCTCATTCTCTCTCTCTCAAATAAATAAATAAAATCTTTAAAAAAAAAAACAAAAAACTATCCTTCAAAATATTTGCTTTCTTAGCACCCAAAATAGAGAAGAGGTTTGCTTCACCTGTATTTTGCTCTCAATTCAATATATATTACAATATTTTTTTAAAAATGCTTATTGTTGGTCTCTTTCCTGGTTTGATAGTTATTTCATTTTTTTAAGGATATATCCCTTCCAGATGACTTAACATTAATGTCTTTCTGTCTAGCTGGTACATATAAAATAGTATAAATTATAGAAATTGGTCGTTTCTAAATTTTAGAGATTGAATAAAAATTCTCAAGTAATTTTTAAAAATGTAACTGTTGTCAGCATTTATTATGGAGAGCACTGGAACCCCACCTTGAAATGACAATTTATGTTCCTCCCAAAGCTGCAAAAGAATTGTTCTCAAACTCAGCTGTACATTAGCTTCATCTGAGAAGCCTTTGAAAAATACTGATGCCTGACTCTGACCTTAGAGTATTCTGAAATGAGTCCCAGGCATCCATAAATCCAATACAGACAAAAAAAGTATAGGATAATAATACATAATATTTTGTTTTGAGTTCTTAGCATGTGCCAGGAATGGTCTTAAGTATTTAGTATGTATCTGTATACGAAATTTCTAGAACAATTCTATTTTTGAAGTATGCAATCTAATTATAGCTATTTGAAAGCTGAGAAAGCTGAGGCACAGGGAGGTTCAGTTCCTTGCTCAAGGTTGCACAATTTGCAAATAAACAATGGAACCTGTGAACAAATCCATTAGACTAGTTCACGGGGGCCATGCCCTACACTCCTACACTCTACTGCTTCTCTAAGTTTCCTGCCTCCAAGGAACATCAGAGTAGCAGGGGAGATTTTCAAAAACTACAAAATAACTAAATGTTACATCGTGCAGTACTGTCAACAGGGAAATAGTATTTTAGGGAAAAAGAGTAATAATTCTGTATTAGCTGAAGCAGAATGATTCAATAAGTTGTGACATATTGGTGGAGGCCACTAGAGAGAAATCATAGGCTCAGTCTTGAATCTGGCTCTGTTGTTATTTAGTTAATATAAAGTTATCTCTTGCAGATTATAGACTTGACGGCAACATTCTTTTTTTTTTTTTAAGATTTTATTTATTTATTTGACAGAGAGAGAGAGACAGAGAGAGAGAGACAGCGAGAGAGGGAACACAAGCAGGGGGAGTGGGAAAGAGAGAAGCAGGCTTCCCACTGAGCAGGGAGCCCGATGTGGGGCTTGATCCCAGGACCCTGAGATCATGACCTGAGCCGAAGGCAGTCGCTTAACCAACTGAGCCACCCAGGCGCCCCTGACGGCAACATTCTTGATAATTAGTTTAATATGTAGTTATACCAAGTAGTGAATTAGAAATGATTTTTTTTTTTTGAAACAGAGGAAGTTTTGTGTGGCTTGCTCTTAACTGCCTCCCAAGAATTTACTGGCACTTGGTTCACATCTCATCTAGGCTATTATATTTACTTGTGCATTCAAATGTACATATTCACATTTTAACTCATTTTCTACATTTAAATCTCCTTGAAAGTGACAACTTTGGCCTCATCATCTTTGTGGCCCATTCAATTATTTGTTTATACTATATGAAGTCATGAAAAATTTTATGTTGAATTTATAAATGAATGAAACTCTCATCAGAAATCAATAACAATGTTGTTAGAGTGATCTTACCTTCTGGGCATTTTAGTGTAACAGTGAAGGATACTTAAGACTAATGCTAGAATACTTTTAAAAGACACTGCTACTCAGAATGCTAATATATGATAAGTGGCTTGCCCCAGAAAGAAAATCACCAAGGAGCCTGCAAAGAAAAAGAAATGCTTCTTTCATCAGGAAACTTTTGCTAAGTAAAAGATGTCAGCTGAGCAATAACAAAAAAGTA
Source organism: Neomonachus schauinslandi (assembly GCF_002201575.2). Taxonomy (NCBI): domain Eukaryota; kingdom Metazoa; phylum Chordata; class Mammalia; order Carnivora; family Phocidae; genus Neomonachus; species Neomonachus schauinslandi. Next base: position 66,100,053 of record NC_058410.1, read on the forward strand.
CTTGCTGCCATAGATGTACATTTGACACAAATTCCTCACCTCCACATAGGCCACTGACTTGCAGCTGCACTTGGAGTAGCCAGTCTGCACTTAGAGTGGTACCGTCTTAAACATTTAAGTGATAATAAATTTATTTATTACTCATTTCCTTTTATGAAGCAATGACTCTAAATGAGTTTTAACAATGGCCACATTTTGCCTATTCAGTCCAAATAACTTCATCCACCTTTTTTCACTGGCAAGCACTAGACTGCTCTGAAATATTATATTCTCCTTAGAAGATTCATATTAAATACTGTTTTACCAGCAGTCTCATTGTGTCATATATACAAGAGAAGAAAATGGGAAAGGCCCATGCTTACTGATAAAGGCCTGGTCAAGTACATCATAGTATAATAAACACAGCTGATGAAAGAGCTATGCAGATCCGCATGTGTTTAATAATGCAATTTTTTAAGTGAAGTATAAGAGAAAACATCAAGGGTTTGAACTGTGCTATGAGAATAATGCCATTCGTGTAAAAAATGCATATACTTGTACACACCTAGACTATTTCTGGAAAGATTTCAAAGAAACTGCTAAGAGTGGTTGCTTTAGAGAAGGGTAACTTTGTGACATGGGACCAGACGAGGAAGGAGTCTTACACCTTTTGAATTTTGTAGCATATACATAAATTTGCCCTTTTGAAAAAAAAAGTAATTAAAAAAAGTCTCTACTCAGTTTGACCTCTTCTGGTATCTGCAGGTTCTAGGACTATTGTATTGAGCAGATCCCTCAGGGTCTCTTCATCATTATGGCACATCGGGAATTCTTAACAAATGTTAAATGAATGAATGACTGCTCAGCTTTCCTCCTTCTAGTGTCTGCTGTCGCCTGGAATTATCATGCTGTAGTTGAAAACAGATGGGAAGTAGAACTTAAAAACATGGGATTCAATCTAAAATCTGCCCCCTGAGCAGATGCCACTTAATTTCTGTAACCCTGAGCTTCTTCACCAATAAAATGGAACAGTACCTACTTCACAGGGCTGTAGTACAGAAGGAAAAAGATCATATACATATATATTATTATATAAAGAAGATTATATATATGAATATTGCCAACTGTAAGGATTTATAGAAATGCCACAGTGCCCTGCATGTAATAAATGCCAAACACATATACGTTAAATAGAACGTGGTCCCCAAATTGCAATGGGTTCGACTTACAATTTTTTAACTTTACAAGGGCGCAACTGTGATACATATTTACTAGAAACAGTACTTCGAATTCTGAATTTTGATCTGTTCCTGGGCTAGTGATATGTGGTATGATCCTCTCTTGTGATACTGCTCAGCAGCCCTCAGCTGCAGCTCCCATTCAGCCACACAATCCAAGGATGAACAGCTGATACGCTTACAACCATTGTGTTTTTCACTTTCGGTACAGTATTAAATAAATTAGATGAGATACTCAGTACCTTATTATAGAATAGGCTTTGTGTTAGATGATTTTGCTCAAGTGTAGTCTAATCTAAGTGTTCTGAGCATGTTTAAGGTGGCCTAGGCTAAGCTATGATGTTTGGTAGGTTAGATGTATTTAATGCATTTTCAACTTAGATGGGTTTATCTGGCCATAACCCCATCGTAAGTTGAGGGAAGATCTGTAGTAAAAAGTAACATAACCTATTGATTAAAAAGATAGATGAAATGTATGACTTAATATCAAGGGTCCCTTAACCTCTCTGAATTGTTGTATTAGGTGATCATTTAGTTACTCCTTTGTAGGTATGATTGGCTTGAATAGTATAGCTAGTTTTGGGAAGCTGCCTATTTTATACCTCCTGGTTATATAATATTTCATTTTATTTACATTGAGAATTACAATTACATTGTAATTATATGAAAATTACAAATTAACGGCTCATCAGTTAACATTTTGGAAGTTAGCAGGAGTTCCAATATATGTTTAGGACCAATAGCCACAGTAGCTTTCTCCACAACCCTTACCTCCTTGCCGTTATGGCATTTTACATAGAGATTCTGCCAGGAAGTGCTAACTCCTATGGTAATTAATTAAACATGCAAACAATTGGTTCTTAATCATCAGATGATAACAGAGAAGAAAATTTTATTCTCAGCAAAATGTTTTGTCAGATCATTTTTACAAAGATGTGACTATTGCTTTAAAGAAAAAAGCCATTCTTAGTTATTCAAAGAGTGAAGAAGTGACTTTTGTTGTTCTGGTCATGTATTTTATCACTCTACTGGAAATGTTTTTTTTTTTAAAGATTTTTTTTTTTTTTTATTCATGAGAGACAGAGCGAGAGAGAAAGGCAGAGGGAGAAGCAGGCTCCCAAGGAGCAGGAAGCCCGATGTGGGACTCGATCCCAGGACCCTGAGATCATGACCTGAGCCGAAGGCAGACGCTTAACCATCTGAGCCACCCAGGCGCCCCTACTGGAAATGCATTGACATGACTTACATATATACTTGACTTGGATTGCAATCCGGGGTGCTTTCTTTTCCTGCGCTGTTAGGTTCAACATCATATTCACTTTTTCAGAGAACTTTCAGATCTTATTTTTAGCTCTTACTGAAGTTGTCTTTTTAATAATTGTTTTTAAATTTATTTAGAAATCTCTTCTGTGATATATCTTATTATATTGTATATCTTACATTTTGAGTAAAACGTCATCATCCTAATGGGTGTGTTAAATAGGTAGCAATGCAAAGTATGTAGTTTAATTTTGAAAAAGATCAATTCTTTTTCCACTGATTTTTTTCAACTACTTACAGAATGAGACTTGTCTGTTTTAGGCACAGATCATGCTTCTATCCAACCAAAAATAATTTGACAGACATCTGTTGCAAATGAATTGTTCATAATTGCTGCAGACTCAATTGCCCTTAGTCCCTGCACTTTTTCTTTCATATAAAATTTTGTATTTATTGCTCATAATATTATTAGTGACCCTGTTTTTTTCATACCCAGGAAGTTAAAGTTAGTGAAATCATGTGTTAGAACTTTTTTAAAAGATTTATTTATTTATTTGAGAGAGATAGAGCACATGCATGAGTGGGGGGAGGGGCAGAGGGAGAACATCCTAAAGTGGACACCCCACTGAGCGTGGAGCCCCACAAGGGCACTCAATTTCAGGACCCTGAGATCATGATCTGAGCCAAAACCAAGAGTCGGATGCTTAACCGACTGAGCCACCCAGGTGCCTCACATGTTAGAATTTTTATGTATTCTAACATACCCTAAAAATGAAATTGATAAGTTACATGATACTCAACTGGATCATGTCTACTTATGGCCTAGTGTTTGTTCTTGAAGTAAATTTCTATATATTTTTATACATTTGTCCTGTAGTGTAAAAATGAAACATCTGTGGGGAAGAGTAAGAAAGCTAAAAGTTGCATTATAAAATGCTAAGCTCCTAAGAATACACATATTTGTTATTTCACGGATTGTTAAAAATGCATTCCAGGGATGCCTGGGTGGCTCAGTTGGTTAAGTGTCTGCCTTCGGCTCAGGTCATGATCCCAGGGTCCTGGGATCAAGTCCCACATCAGGCTCCCTGCTCAGCAGGAAGCCTGCTTCTCCCTCTCCCTCTGCCTGCAACTCTGCCTGCTTGTTCTCTCTCTCTCTCTCTCCCTCTCACATAAATAAATAAAATCTTTTTAAAAAAATGAATTCCGTACTGGATAGCAAATAAAGCATTAAGTAAAGACTATTATTCTATTATTGTCAGATTTGCATTTAACTATGTTCTAAAAATTTCAATTTTACTTTTTGTATTTACTTAATGGAAATCTAACAACTGTCAATAGATTTAACAATTTGAAATGCATGGTGAAAGGTCATTTCATGCTTGTTGACTCATCTTACCTCATTGTATTGTTTAGAAATACAAATACTATTTTTTCACTCACCATTCTTTATTGAAATTCAGTGAGAACACTTAACTGTAGCAAAAATAATGACTGGTATAAGTCAATTACTTTTTATATCCAAAATCAAATTCATGAGCTTCATTGAAGTTCTATTACAAACACACACACACATCTTTCTTCCAAATGTGTATTGGAGATTTTTTTCCTATAAGATATTGCATTCTGAGTCCTAATTAAGATCAAAATTCCTTGACTCCATGCTATTTCAACGTAAAGTCTGACAGATCACACTATTAAACTATCCTATTTTATCTATTTTTTTCATAGACTTCATTAAAATGCCAGTAAGTCTATTTTTGTTTTTTGTTTTTTGTTTTTTGTTTTTTTACTATGTGTATTAACTTTCTCTTGCTACCATAAAAAAAACTACCACAAAAACCTTAAAGCAACACCCATTTATTATCTTCGAGTTCTATGGGTCAGAAGTTTGAGTGCAGTGGGGCTGGCCTCTTACCTCGAGGCTCTGGGGAAGCATGTCCAAGTCCATTCATGTTGTCAGAATTTGGGGCTTTTGTACTTGCAGAACTGTGGCCTCCACTTCCCTTCCTCTGTCAACCAGGGCCCATCTCTGATCCTAAAATCTATGATCCTAAAAGCCCTATATCTTCTCATGTATCCCATGTGGCCCCCCCAGCAATGGCAGGTTGATTTCCTCTCATGTTTCAGATCTCCCTGGCTCCTCCTTCTATAGCATTTCTCTGACCCTGGCTGGAGAAATTTCTCTGCTCCTAAGGGCTGACATGATTAGATTGGGCCCACTGGCAAAGATCCAGGATAATATCTTTATTGTAAAGTCTATAACCTTAATTATATCTGCAGTGTCCCTTTTGCCATGTAATGTTGCATATTCACATGTTCCAGAAATTAGACTATGGACATCTTTAGAGGGCCATTCACCTATTAATGCAATGTTTTTATTTATTTTTATTTTTTATTTATTTATTTTTAAATATTTTATTTATTTATTTGACAGAGAGAGAGAGAACAAGTAGGCAGAAAGGCAGACAGAGGGAGAGGGAGAAGCAGGCTTCCCGCTGAGCAGGGAGCCCGATGCGGGGCTCGATCCCAGGACCCCAGGATCATGACCTGAGCCGAAGGCAGCGGCTTAACCGACTGAGCCACCCAGGCGCTCCAATGCAATGTTTTTAAATTGTCTTTTTCCTCCACTTCATGCTGGGAAATTTTTCCATACCTGTAGGTAAATTTAATATTTTAGTGGGAAAAAAATGGAGATTTATGAATATTTTCCATCTTGTAATTTAAATATATCTGCTATACTTGGATTTTAATTAGAAATTGATTAAGGGGCGCCTGGGTGGCTCAGTCATTAAGCGTCTGCCTTCGGCTCAGATCATGATCCCAGGGTCCTGGGATCAAGTCCCACATCAGGCTCCCTGCTCAGCGGGAAGCCTGCTTCTTCCTCTCCCACTCCCCTGCTTGTGTTCCCTCTCTCGCTTCGTCTCTCTCTGTCAAATAAATAAAATCTTAAAAAAAAAAAATTGATTAAGATCAAAAATCTTACACCAGTGCTGGAAGCTCAAAATCTGTAAATTGTTGATTGGTTCAAGTCTGTACATAAACCCACCATTCTTACTGATTATTTTTAAATTCAAAGCCTTTTACTAATAATTGCAGCCTACAGATTTTACCTTTTGGTCTGTTATTAGATTTCTGATTTCCTTTTGCATCAATTTCATCAACTTTGTTCTTATGCTGTTAAGATTTTCCACTTGAACCACAGAAACCATTTTCTGAATTTTCTAAGATTGTCTTTCACTGTCAATTGCAGAGACTTTGTATATGTCCCCGATAAGTCGTGAGAATCTTCCATGTGTTTCTTCTGTTGAAATTCTTATATTTGAATATCGCTAGAAACTTAGGTGAGAAATGAATCTGTTAATCATTTGTTAGGAACCTATTAAAGGGGCACCTGTGTGGCTCAATTGTTAAGCATCTGCCTTCGGCTCAGGTCATGAGTCCAGGGTCTTGGGATCGAGCCCCGAGTCAGGCTCCCTGCTCAGTGGGAAGCCTGCTTCTCCCTCTCCCACTCCCCTTGCTTGTGTTCCCTCTCACACTGTGTCTCTGTCAAATAAAATCTTTAAAAAAAAAAAAACAAAAAAACCTTTAAAATTGTATATTTAAAAGCTCCTCTCTATGTGGTATTTGTTTTCCTGCATTTTCCAATTTAGGAAATTTATTATTGTTGGTTACTATTTATTAGCTTCACATCAATTCCCATTACAGTAGATTTTGTATGACTTTGCTAATTACAAAAATTATAATTTAAATATCACAACACCTAATTGGGTTTTAAGTATGTATATAATTTACTTGTAGACATTTCTTTTCAAAATTAACTTCAGATTGTAGTTAATTCGGTATTTTGGTGTAACAGTGAGTGTATTGGTGAAATTGTCACAATATGATTAATTTAAATCAACTATATTAAGCATAGAAATCATTATGTCTTAAGATTAAAGAACCTTATGCCACTTCAATTTTACTTTTACATAGAAGTTTATCTGAAAATAATGACTCTGTTAGAATCCACTTGCTTAGAGATGTTTTTGTTTATAAGGTATATATCCTTATGCCTAAGATATTGAAACTCAAGGGAAAATATTATCAATTCTCCTGTACCAAAATGTTGCATTTGAAGGACATAAGGCAAAGATATTTCCTATCTTGCATTTTGCCTATTCTCAAGGGCGATGTGTTAGTACTTCTAGCTCTGACCCTCTTAAATGTGTGACTCTATATTGTATCAGCAGGGGACGCATTTTTAAAAAGGACATATCCAGAAAATCAGGAGTATAGTCATTTATAGATGTGGCTCCTTGTAAAAAAGAGGGAAAAGTCACTATTAGTGGTGTGATATGGGTTTTAAAATACCATATATTACAAATGTATTTTTTGACATCTTTTTCCCCCAACCCCCAAATTACCATAATTTTATTGGTAAAAGTTCTTTTCCAGGATGAAATAATGAATATAATTTTAGTGTGTAACTTGCAGAAATCAAATCTCGTTCTATACTTAGATTTTGCTGCGACGTGTCAGAAACTAAATGAGGTACATCTATACCCCACGTCTCCTCCATACCCTGGAGAATTCAGTGTCTCTTCACCTTACTTTTTAGGATAAAGACTAAGCAAAGTGTCGTATAGTTTGCTTTACACTGAAAATCACATTAAGCTAGGTGTGTTGTTTGAAAGAGACCTAGCTGGCACCTCCTAGCTCTCTACCTGTTTCCAGCAAATGTATTTCCAAATGGCACACATATCATAAACCCTGATCAGAGACCAGCAGCCTCACTGAGTAATTCAGTGTATTAGCTACTGCAGTATTCTTATCTGTGCTGCATTCTATTTTTTTTACTAAAGTTTAAATACAGATTTTTCTGAATGATTTTAAGCAAATTAGACTATTGGAAATTATTTGCTAAGTAGAAGCTCACCTCAAAATTCGTTGGGGTTTCTGTTTCCTCAGGCTATGGCTTGAGGACGCAGCCTCTTGAACATCTCAGGCGACTGAAATATGCTGAGCATGTTCTGGATGGAGAGACAAATCACTTTAGAAACAATGCTTCTCCGCTGCATAGATTCAGGTTTTAAAAGTCATGGCAAAAATAGGATTTCTTATTAGAAATTTGTTTCATTGGAAACATATCCGAAACGCATTTAGTCTGTAAACACAGTCTGCTGAGTACTTCAGCTGCAATCCCCCTAAAGGGAAAGTTGTTCCACTTAATCTGCCCTAGTTACGCTTCTGTTAGTAATCTGAGAGGAAATGGGAATCATGCATCTTCCATGTCCTTCCCTTAATATCGCCACGCCAGAAAGAAGTGAAAAATGTTTTTTCCTAGACATTGATATGAGCAAATATTAAGAAGTAAAAGTAACAAAATAAAGTCAAAGGGATAAACATCAGAAGCTTGCTTAAACAGCTTTGGCCCCATATAATTGCTTTTCTGTCAGCAGGATTATTAACAATTTTGGACATCTGAAAATTAAATTAACAGCCTGAAAATATTTTACAGAATGAGATAGAGCATGATACATGAAACATAATGACCCCACTGAAATTCAGCCAAGCCAGTGCAGCTACTCATTTAGACAGAGAAGACAACTAGTTAATCATCACCGAGCAAATTAGACAGAGCAAATTAGTTTGCTACATTCCACAGTCTTAGCTACCAAAAAGAATATATGCCACTAATGAGAATGAAAGGACTCTAAGCATATTATTATCTATATAGAAAGAGCAAAATTGTAGCTTGAATTGCTTCTATCAAAGCTTGAAACCTAGGTTACATAGACAGAAATTACATGTGCAAGAGTCTGTATATGTGTGTGTGTGTGTGTGTTCACACACATTTAAATAGCGGCAGATTTAGCGTTCTCTTGCATCTTGACCTAATGAAGTATAAAAAATTTATCCCAAGGTTAATTGGAATTCTTTGGTGATACACACACACACACACACACACACACGCACAAACACACACACACACACAGTTAAAACCTAAAAACATTTTTAAAAAGTGTGATCCCTTTAATTGAAGACTAAAGTAGCCATTTCATATAATTTTTTCTTACACAGTATTAAACTATTTTTTCTTTTAAAAAGTGTATTGCCACTGTATGTGAAGTAAATATTTGGACTTAGTTTATCACTGGAGATTAATCTGAAATCATATTTTGTAGCCTTAATTAGCATTCATTTGCTTAATTGTCATTCTCGGCCCCATCATTTCCATTTTTCACTAACTTGAACAATGCTATCTTCTGCTGTTTGCACTTTAATTTAAATTTCTATTAAGGTTTATGAACAGTAATAAGGTCCTGTTTGAATATTCATTAGCTTCTGAATTGTGAGCTATGAAAAGGTGCTTTCTTTTACCTTAATGAAACTGGCACAGCATGGGACTGATCAGTTGTGACATTTGATTTGAGGCATCCAGTGAATTTTCTCATTGTTTATTGACATGTCTTGTCCAAACAGCTCCCTCGCAAGTGAGCGGAGTGATGAAGGAGAGGGTGCTGCAGCGGAGTGTCGAGCTTTCCTGGCAGGAACCAGAGCATCCCAATGGAGTCATCACCGAATATGAAATCAAGTATTACGAGAAAGTAAGTGCTAAGAACAGCTGAAATGTGCAGCCGATGTATCTCATGTCATCCTACTGCACTGTAGACTAAACTTGGTCATTATGCCAACTATTTGGAGCTGTTTTGAAATTCAGAGTTAATTTTAGCCATTTTTAATAACCGTCCTCTTGCATCTCAGGCTCATCATTATAATTATGATTTCTGTGTATTAAGTTTCTGGGTTATACAAAGGAGAATATCCCATTAGTAGTATATTTGTTCAATTTTTGATATAATAATTAGATGTAGAATGTGTTAGTACCATAGGACCACACAGCCCAACGCATTTTTTGAAAAATGGTTCTTTTAGGATCTCAGCTTGGGCCCTTAATGATGTCTTTTATTTATGTGGTTTCATTGATAATGATGGTGGCCTCAAATAATTTAGTAATTTGAACAAATAAAAATATTTTCCGTAATAAATAATGCAGTTTCTCCAAATTTCAGAATCAAATGATGATATCCCGCTCCTTTAAATTCCTCCTGAAATTTATTCTACCTATGTCATACTAATCATATCTACCACTTCTTCACATTCCTTTCTCCATGAAAAATAGGATAGCTAAAACCCAAATGCTGCCCTTTAGTTCCTTCATAATGGCTGAATTTTAGTAAATAGTGATATAATTGAATGTATGAGTGCCTTTATTTCTGACCCATCTGGAGGGGGGTGGGGACCCTGTTTACAAATTATTATATAGGCTCCACTTCACAGAAAGACCTGTTCAAGGTTTGAAACACAGAAACCATTACTATTACTAATATTAATATTAGTAATTAATATTAATGTTATTAATACAAGGGTTACTTATTGACTTCAGTAAGTTAGCTAAAGTGCTGTAATATATATACATAGCCATTTTAACCATTTAGACAGAATTTCAAAATAGGAGCCAAGCTTTGGAAAATCTTGGAGGCTGAATTGACTTGATTGATTAATTTAAATGCATACAGCGCATTGGCAATAGATACATTTTTTCCCTTTGAAGAAAAAACAGTTTAAGATTAGTTTCAATGTTCAGATTAAGTTTACAATATTTTTGCTTATTATTTTCATTATGAATTCATGACTTCCAATGCCAAAGTTACATTTTAAATACCTTATTTTTGTACCAGGAAATACATTTCTTGCCCCATCAAATGTGTTTCTGAGGGAATCCTTATTTTTACTGTTGGTTTTGTTATGTCTGTTTTCCAGTGAGCTCCTAAGAGTTTATAGTCAGTCCCTTCTGGAATTTCATCAGATTTCAAAAGCAATGAAATACATTTTAAAAGTATGGTAGGGGGTAAATGAGAGTAAAGTTTCTCACAGTGCAAGGAAATATTTTGCACATCCATAGTCTGGATTAAATTTGTTCAAATAGTTTCTTTTCTATTTTGCATGACAAAAACAGAATGTATCCACATTTGCTGAACTTACAAATTAGGCAATTATTAGAACAGAATAATATATTGCTTTATAACATATTTAAGCATGTGATCTCTAGATATTATGTCATCTAATATCAGTTATGCCTTGTTCTTTTATTTGAGATAAGTATATATTTATAATATCAACAATCATTTTTATAAATGATTATCATTAAGACAATCACAAATCAGCTTCGCTAAATACAGTTTAAGTATAGATTTATTTAAACTTTTGCAAATACCGGTGTGAAGGCAAATCAAACAACCAGACTGACATTTTCAGATTTTAATGAATAGTTTTATTGTCATAGTTGAGCACTGCTATTTATTATAGAACAAATAAGAAACTGTCTAAAATTGTGTATTTTGATGGGTAGTTTTTATAGCTTTTTTAATAAAAAGCCCATTAGAGTCATATCAATTAAGCTTTAAATATTTATTCATTTGGATATTGTTTTGATGGAGGTTTTTATATTCTTGAATTTTTATAATTATTTCATACTTAGTCGTATCATATATAATATGATAAACACATTTTTAAACTCTGCAAGCCTCAGTTTTCATGAAAAATGAGGAAAATTGAACTAAGAGATGTTTAAAATATTGCCAAACCATAAATTATACAGTACTTTAACTTTTATATTGATAGTTTTAATTTAAAATATTCTATTAAATACTGTTTTGTAAAAGTGGTTTTATCCTGTGAGAAATGTAGTTTTTAATGAAAGCAATTGATATGTCAGTATGGTAGTGGTATTAGCTAAATTTCTTGATTTAATACCTTTCTTCATTTTTCGCATGTAGCCTTTTGCTTGCTGAATAACATTCAGGAAAAGTATTAAAAGACTACATTATGAAGAGAAAACTTCTACTAAGCCATAGATTTTACAAGTGTACCCGGGTATTGGTCAATAGGACATTTGATTATATTTATGGCTAAATAGTTCTTGCCACTGTGCCCCTACCAACAAAGCAAAAGCTCAAAACATATAAATGGTTTAACAAAATTATTTCTCTTTGAAATTTATAGAACAAAGGCATGTGTTCGCATTTCCACTTTATATTATCTTAGAAACAACTCAATGTTACAATATTCCACGGGGTACAATGTAGACCTTTATAAAAACAATGCAGCAAATTGAAATAAATTGCAAGAATTGGCTGTCAGATTGCCTGGTTGCAATTACAATTAAATATTCCCTGAATATATTGTTTCTAGGATCAAAGGGAACGGACCTATTCGACAGTAAAAACCAAGTCCACTTCAGCTTCCATTAATAACCTGAAGCCAGGAACAGTGTATGTTTTCCAGATTCGGGCTTTTACTGCTGCTGGTTATGGAAGTTACAGCCCCAGACTTGATGTTGCTACCCTAGAGGAAGCTACAGGTAAAATGTTTGAAGGTAATTACCGCCTCTGGTTTGGATTCTTATTCTCTATAACTGTCATATTATTTCCAATATTGAGGGCGATAATTTGGTTCAAGATTATTTTTATATTTAAAGGTGAATATATATGCATAATTATGTACTTTGTAAAGGTTATACAGAATAACAATTTAAAATTCGCTGTTTTGTTTTCTCAGTGTTAGAATCTCATCATTTATATCAGTCTCTTTAATTCACACTGGGTTTTTGTTTTTTGGTTTTTGGTGGTTTTTTTTGGAAAAGATGAAGCCAGAAATAGAAACAGGATTTGTTCAATTGTGTATTGACACAAGCTGTTTTTGTTGAACTCAAAGCCATATTACTCTGGTTGTGTCCATCAAAGGTGCTCCTTCACAGAAACCCCAAAATGAAGCCAAGATATATACACAGGGTGGGCCAGGGAAAGATGATCTATAAAAATCTGTGTTAATTTAAGCTACTTGATTTTTTAGCAATGATTTCAAAAATTGCAGTTCATAAAGAAGATCTTAAAAGTTGTATTTATTTTTATCATCCCTTTTCATCTTTTATAAAATATTTCAAGCATCCTAGAGAGTATATTCAAAGTATATGTGAAATATTAAGAATAATAATTAAATGATTATCTCTGTATCAACCATTCAGCCTAAAAATTGAACATCACCAGTATCTTGAATCCCCTTTATCATTTTGTTTATTTTGTAATTCCACAGAACATAACAACAACGCATGTCTCTTATAGTGAACCACAAATAAGCAGATGTATGTGTGTCCCAGCTTGAGTGCTATGCTGGTTGTTTTTCCATTAGCTGGGGAATCAGGGTGCGTTTCTGTATTTTGGAGTTCTTGATTTCTCCTGATGTTACTGCCCAAGCACAGGGCTCACCCAGCTGTTACCCTGTCCTCTTGCCATATAGTCTTCCCACATAATTCTGAACAAAGATGGATTAAAAGATATTATGTGATTTTCCTTTCCTCAATTTTTAATAAAAAGTGTTTAAGTAAACTAAATCAGTACAATTTTTATTGGTTATTTTGACTTCAGAAAAATATTTTTATAGCTCTTTTAAAATGAGCAAATATTCTTTGATCCGCAAATGCTCGTTAAGTTTGCTGACCGTATTCTTCTTTCAAAATATTTTGCTGTGTTTTTAAATTAAGCAGTAACTCTCACAACCTCAAATAATAAAACATGCATTGAAATAAATTTGAAATATAAATCATTTATATAGAATTATGGACACAGAGACATCAACTGAAAAGATTTCACATGATTTTGTGTGATAAACTTAACACCATTATTCTTTATTATCTTTTTAAAATGGAGTATCTAAGATCAAAAATGAGAACATCTAAGATCAATGGCCACAAAAAATTAAAGCGTTTTACATATAGATTTCAACATTTGAACATTTGAGTGGTCTTGAATCAGATGTGTCCTGGTAGTTTTCAGTTTAGACTGATCTCATGACATTACTTTGTGATTTCTCATATAATAAAATACCTTAAATGATGTTTTATCATATTCTAATGAATAGCTTAAACTTGTTTTACACATTAATTAGTTATCTCACATTTACCTAATCATTTTTATCAGTTAAGCCTCTAAGTTTGAAAACTTTCAAAATGAATTTGTGCACTGTGCTGACTTCGTAAATTGAGAATATTGGGCCAAACTATTTTTTATTGATTCCTGAGATTCATAGATGTCATTTTCATTATTTAAAAAATTAAGCAACTAAGATTCAAAGAGAGTAAGATGCAGTAGTAAACCCGAGTGATCACATGAAGTGAATGTTAAAACTAGATTTTTGCATTAGAAAGAATTAGCGATTTTTATCATCACACTATTATTTTCCACTGGATTGTAAAGTTGATGAAGGAACGATCCATATGTCTTCCTTGCTATTGTCTCGCCAGTTCCTACTATCAGTACTTGACACATAGAAGGCACTCAGTAAATAAGCAGGGAATGAAGACCTCACAGTCATCAACATGGAACAGATTGCCACTATCAGTCAGTGCTAGGAGACATATTCCCGGTTTCACATCTCAGTTCTTCCACATCCAGTTGTGAGACTTTGCATGAGCTCATGTACCCTAATTGCTAGCATAGTCGTATCTAACTCAATGGTATTCTTAGTATTACCTATGTTAATGTACACAGAGTACACACAGAAAGTCTCAAGTCAGCTTTTATTATTTAGCACAGCCATTCTCAAGCTTTTGTTCTATTAAAAAAATACTGAGGATCTCCAAAGAGATTTTGATTATTTGGATTATATCTATCAATATTCACCATTAGAAATTAAAACTGAGAAAACTTTAAAACACACAAACACACATTTCATTAGCCATCAGAGTAATGATGTTTTCACATGTCATGTAACTTCTAGAAAAACTCAACTGTGCACATGAGAGTGAGCATATGAGAGTGAGCATATGAGAGTGAGAAAAGGCAAATAACATCATATCATAGAAAATACTTTTGACCCTGCAGATCCCCTGGAAAGCTCTTGAGGGACCCTCAGGTTTCCAGACCACCCTTTGAGAACTGCTGACTTAGCACAAGGTACTGCGCTAAGAATTAGGGTTGCGGAGAGGCACACAACACAATTATGCTCTGTTTAAAGTACAGTGAAGGAGAGAGACTTGTATACAAATTCTGCCATACAATTAAGCATTGGAGTGCATGACCCAATCCTATCAGAGTGTCAGGAAACAGTGATTCACTGTGCTTGGAAGGAGGGAAAAAATGAACATGCCACCTGAGGTCCTTTGAGCAGTGTTTGAAGAGGGAAATTAATCAGATTATTCCATTGCACATATATCCTAAAATCCCCATCTCTTCAGAGTCAATACTACTGTTTTTACAATTTTAAAACCATGATGTGATGATTATGGCACTTACAAATTACTTTTAAAATTTATTACCCATGAAAGAGATGAAAATATTAACCATAAAGGTTGACTGTGGAAAGATTAAAGTGTGACCCTGACTATATATAAAAATGTATAAATATTCACAAATTCTAATCATCATTCACCTGAGTTCAGTTTTCTCACTGGAGTTCTGTTTCCTCACTGGAGTTCTGTTTCTGATGCTAAGGCAGAACTGAGCCTAAGACAAGCAAAGAATTAGACCCATGGGACACATCGATTGAATGGAAACAATTTCTACACATACATGTATAATATTTTCCTCCCTTATGAACAGAACTACTCTGTTCTTTTTTCTCTCTCTTGATATCTAGATATATAAGTAGAAATATATATAGACAGAAATATATATATACAGAGAGAGATTTTATATATATATATATATATATATATATATAAAGACAGATAAAAATTTAAAATAATCAAACCAAACAAACAAACAAAAAAAAACTTGAAATCTTTTTTTGTTGTCGAATAATAATAGGCTGCAATTCAGAAATTGAAGCCTAAAAGTTTTCTTTTTCCCACCCTCCCCTCGTTGTGTAATTCCCTCAGGGAGCAAATCAGCAGGTGCTGAATTAGGGAGTGTATATACCTTTGTTCAGAAACTATTACACTGGAGCTACTTCACTGTTTTTCGATATAAGCTCTATCTACAGTTAGCTTAGCATAGGTATACAAAATTAAGCAATGAGTTGTCAAGAGGAAAACATAGATAAATAGAGAAGGGCCCAATCAGAAAAAACTCTATGCTGCCTGTTATAGCAAGACATACTCTGCCTACGTATAATGTACTGCCCTGGAGACCCAGTCCCTTGCCACCACCAAGGAGTAGTATTTTCCATCCTGCCTTATATTAAAGATTACACCTGTTGATTGTTTCAGCAATAAGCAAACTATATTAGCTTGACATTGTATATTAAATGATATTTGCAATCGGATCATTTGTTGGACTACACATTCTCACTGTTTTTAAACTCCTTTGATTGTTTTATGAAATCTGTACTGGTATTGAAAATATAATACTCTGAGGAAAATATGAGAGTTATGAATTATCATATAAGTAAAACTTTACTAATTTGGAAAAATGGAAGTGAGAAGGCCATGTGACTTGATGAAGAATCGGAATCAGGGCCTGCTTTAAAGGACATATAAGCACATACTGCTCCCAAAGAGACTCTCAGAAAGGTCCAACTGGGCTTTTCCTAATAAGCATAGAAGAATCACTTAGCCTTCTACAGGAAGTATCTGCAATTAAATAATGCTAAAATGTTTTTTAAAGTACTTGCAGGAAATTTGCTCTTTTGTAAATAGCCTACCTCCTCTGTAATCTTAAACTCTCAAATATGTGTATAGCATACTTTGTCAAACTAGTACAAATACTTCTGCTCATCTTTTTCCTGAATTATGGTGCATTACAAAATCAGGGTGATTTACTATGATTCCATGATGATTTTTACTTTATATTGATAATATGCCAGATAAAGCACTTAAGAGGCTTTGAAAAATACAGAGTATATGTTTGGTTTCCTTTTTCACATATCAGAAAGAGAGACACAGAGATCGAATACCTTGCTGGGGAAAAAATGAAGATCTAATAACGATTATAGATCAAAGATTTCTGTCTGTTGTTTCATAACTAAGTTTTCAACAACTAAGCAGGGGATAGCCATTCGATAAGGCATTTTACAAGTGTCTTTTATAGCTGAGTAATATAAAATAGATGAAAGTATTGTCCTTACCATGCCCTTAAAATGCAAAAAATAAGCATTTATTTAATATATTATATTATATTAACTATATTATTACAATATAATACATTTATTTAAAATTAGAGGTGAATTAAAAAGCATAGATATCTCTTATTCATAAGATTTTGTTTACCCTCTCAAGTTCTTACATGGTGTTGAGTGTTTCTGAGCCTATTTTCTCTCTTTCCAGCAACAGCCGTCTCCAGTGAACAGAATCCTGTTATTATAATTGCCGTGGTGGCTGTGGCAGGGACCATCATTTTGGTGTTCATGGTCTTTGGCTTCATCATTGGAAGAAGGTAGAACACAAATTTGTTCTAATCTTTACCACAGAATGTGTTGATTTTACAGAATTATGTCAGCCTATTACTTACTATTTAGTGTATTAGAATGTTAGAAAGTAAATGCAAACACCCTTTGTCTGATATGAAATATTAAAGGTCAATAAATTTCCCTTCTCCCAAGGTCAAAATACAGTGTGAGCTTAATCATTCACTGCCTTTAGTTTAAGAGCAATGAGTGTTGTAATTTCTATTGGGTATATTTTTATTCGTTACTTTTAGTTAGGTTTTCATCATAAATATAGGAGATAGCTGGGGAAAGATGTATGCATTTAGTTACTGGTCAGTGGAGACCATTTAGAATCCATTGTTGTCACTGTTGTTTTTCAGAGGAAGAAAAAAATAAGCAAATATTCACTCACTGATAAATCTAAATCTATGAAGTATGTTCCTTCTACATTATCTCACACAAAGTCTTTATATTCTATCAATTTTGTAATCATATGAGTTACTACATTACTATCAATGAGTTCATAACTATGGACAGGAATATTTTGTATTTTGTTTATTGCTCTAACTAGCATGTTGTCAAAGAATTAAGGTATGTTATATTGAATTTTAAATATATAAAGTAAGATCATTGATTGAGATCATCACAAATCTGATTTTTTTCTAGGCATTGTGGTTATAGCAAAGCTGACCAAGAAGGGGATGAAGAGCTTTACTTTCATTGTAAGTGTTTGGCTTTTCTTTATTATTATGTACCCCAATTAATACAGACACCTGGTTGTTAGCATTGGTATGAATAAATTCCTAATGTCTCATGCTTCAAAGTACGTAATGAGGTCAAAATGTTGCTTTAAAGCATTTGAACAAGATATTTAGAATGAAAATCATATGATGTGAATTTTAAAAACATAAAATAGATTGAGAAATGTAATCTCTCACAAGAAATTTTAATACTACTGCAGGATATTTAGCTGCTTTTATGTCACGATTTTTCCTTTTGCAAACTTTGCCCCAGTGTTTCATACCATTCTAACAAAGATCCATTACAAGTTGCATGGCCTATATTCTAGCTAAGGAATTCATTTAGAAGTAGAAGGGCAGAGCCTTGTTTTCCCACCCAATGAGTGATGCTACCATGAAAGACAAAGCTATGGAGCCTCTTTCTCTTCAGCTACTATACATTGTCTGTCGGAGACATAGTTCCCCTGATATCAATTTCCTAATAATAGGATTCAACTGTCCACTGTTTTTCTGTGGATTTGGGTTACCTGATTCTTAAAAGTTGATTTTAGAAATCATATTCAGAAGAGATCTTTGGAAACCAAAGAAAATAGATGCCCCTCTGCATTAATCTTATTCCTGTTGCAATGTGGATGGCCAGGAAAAAAATTGAGAGCTATGCAAATAAATGTTATTACTTCATGCAGCCAAAGTAAAAACCTCACGATCATATGATTTGAGTTCGGACAATTAATGATGTTCTTATCCAAACCCATTGTTTTTATTGTTAATTCTTGCAAATATTAAAAGACAATTGTATTTATTATTTTTCTTGGTAGCATAATCTTTGTTAAAATTTCTCATGGATAGATAGATTTCCTAATTGACCTAAGAATTACATCGATCATTGTGTTATTTATCAAATTACTTTGTCAGTATCTAAGAAGATATTGTCATGTACCCATCCGAAAGTCACAAAAATGTATAAACATCAATCAAGAAAATGTGTGGTTTAAAGACACAAATTGTGAGCACTGTTATTATCGTTACTATTATTATCAGTGATGAGATACACAGAAAAAATGGAGGTTACATTTTTTTCTCTTTCACAACATGAGAGAATATTTGTAACACTTTCCCAATGGGAAGGAGCAAATCGAAACATGAATGCCTAAACTTTTATATCTAGTTTAAAATGTGTCTAGACGAGTAACCTCTAGTTCCTAAAATGCCCAATTCTACCCATTTTGTGAATAATTTGATGACAGAATCTTTTACCTTCATCAGTATGTCACTTTTCTTTCCTTTACTGAGTATATCTGAGACATCCCCAAATTATCAAATACGTTTTAGCTTATTTGCTTTTAGCTTTCAGGTTAATGCAGAAGGTAAATTGAAACATGGCTTATCTAAAACATGTTGTATAGCCTTATGCTAAATTGTCATCACTCAGTTTTAATATTTTGATGCCATTTGCTTTTTTTACATTTGACATCAGTTTTGTAATCAGAGAAAAATAGAGCTGCATGTCTTACTTGCTGACATAGACAAGATAAACTTGATATATAAAAACAGTTTTCATCTCCAGAACAAAATATCAACGGTGGTTTTAAGATATTTAACACTCATGAGAAATGTAAATGAGATATTAAAACACAAAAAAGCTCGTACTCTTAAATTAAGAGAAGCAACAAACCAGACTATTCAGAAATTATGTTAATGTTTTCCTTATTTTAAAACATCCATTTTTAAATGAATGATGAAAAACTAAAGTGCACTTAACAATATCCTATCGTGGTAAATGCTTGACATTTTTGAATCACCTTTTTTACAGAGATATCTTTTCTTGTCATTTGATGAGTACCAGGCATTTTATTTGATTTTTATAGCTGTATCTACAATACGTAAAGTACAAAGCTATGGTCACCAGCTATTTACAAGTTGGTGTCCTTTTATTTTGTTAGCATACAGACAATTTTCTTAGGTGCTAAGACACCAGATTGAATTTTTACAGAAACATGAAAGCAACCATTTAACTAGCATTTAGAGCACTGCATTTAATAGAATGTCCAGTCATTTGTATCATGCGCCCTCAATTCTCCATGGCCACAAGTGCTACATTTAAAGACATAAACACAATAGAGAAGTTTAGTGAAGCAATTCCAATTTACATTTTGTTTCCTCCTACCATTTCTTCTAACAATGTCTTTGAATCCAAGCTGGGCAGTATTTCATGTTTTTATGCCAAAATTGCTCTGGCCTGTCAAAATGTTTTATGACAGCTTGAATAAAGAACCATCAGAGACCCATTTGAGATGCAGAAGGTTACCTCCAATCTAGCTCCCTTATCACAAAACAAAACCAAAAAAACAAAGAAAGAAAGAAAGAATAAACAGGGAGAAGATGGCTCATTCTCCATCTGCCTGCCAATCTAGGAGGTTAACCTATTGTTTTCTTCCCTTCTCTCTTTTTCTCTTCCCCCCCTCTTCCCTGTACTCCTTCTTCTCTCTTTTCTCTTTCTATCCCCTCTCTCTTTTCTTCTTGTGTTTTTTTTTTTTCATGTTCAGCTTTAGTAACAAATGAGCATCTGTCAGTTTTATAAACTGCAACAATAATTGTTTAAGACAATCAATTTTGGATAAACAATCAACTACAGCAGAATAAATCAAGATTTTTTAATCCCATTTTCTTTAGACATTCTGCTTCTTTTTGTTTGTTATGTGTTTATTTTTTAAATATAATTTTAACTGAATGTGATGACATAGCACAGTTAGGCTGCAGTGTAATACATAAAGAAATATATTGTTCTCAAAATAGTAAGATTTAATGAAAAGATTGTTCAGTGGCTTTGTTAAAAACAATAAAGTTTTTTTGAGGATATAGTGTAATTCTTTTATTGCATTAATATAACCAAATATATGCCTATCTATCTTATCTTTGTCTTTAACCAAATGATTAGATTTGGAATACATTATTGTAATTGAATTTGATTTAAAGTTGACTTAGCATTATCTGTTACCTGCATGCTTCTGGGTGCATTTTAAGAAGATTTTAACTTTTAAGATGATTCTATGTTGTTTGAATTTTGACTACCTTTTCTGAGGCATATCGGCTACCTCCTTCCAGAGCCTTATAATTGAAAGTTCATATAAACCATTCCTCTTTCAAATTGCTGTCATACATGGTTAGCAGATCCCAGGAATATTGTAAATTTTCTAACTTTACTCTGCATTTTGTACATATGCCTCTACTGCCCTTCAAGGTGAAGATGAAACTGTGTCTTTAGTAAATTTCTCTCTGATTCTGTGATAGCAGTCCCTCACATCTTGTACTAATTTTATGTATATGTCAACGGTGGTTGGTCTTTAAGAAAATAAATCAAAAGAATAAGTAAGATGTCTAAATGTTTTTAATATTGCTGTCAGTGTAGTAGACTACCTGTAAATGAAATGTCTTCTTTTCCCAGTGTATTAATTTGATTGATTGACTGATAGATTTACAAATGTGTTTCGAAGTCCATTACAAACCTCAATATGGCTTGAACTATGCCACGATAGCAGTGAATTTAATTAAACCTCCAGTCTGATAAGAGTCATGTCAGAGAATTTTGGTGATGTCTTTTGTTGATTTACTGGAAAAGCAATTCAGTTAGTAACCTATGAGCTGGATCCTATGTTACCTATAGAAGCTTGCAGATAATACCTATACGCCAACAGACTGAAGTAGTCTGTTAAAACTGCTGTGACTCAGGTGATGTGGAAGCAAGTTCACTGTTCCAAGGAGCACTCTGCATAATGAAATTCCTGGGCTGACTGCACAATAAGTGCTTTGCTTCATCACAGTCATGCTTTCTTACATCATTACAGTTAAATTTCCAGGCACCAAAACCTACATTGACCCTGAAACCTATGAGGACCCAAATAGAGCTGTCCATCAATTCGCCAAGGAGCTAGATGCCTCCTGTATTAAAATTGAGCGTGTGATTGGTGCAGGTAAGGCTGTTGTAGCTTCCTTGTTCAGCTGTTCCATTTAGCCAGGATCGAAAGTCATACATCATAATGACAGGCAAATAATTATACCTCAAGTATAGAACTTTTGCATTTACTGAACTGTTGGAAGCAATGAGGCTGTACTTGTTTATGAGAGCTCAAAAAAAAAAAAGTGAAAAAGAAGCAAATGGCACAGAAAACCTGTGTATCTTTTGTCTTCTGTTGGATTTTTAAGATACCGTTCTACTGGAAGCTACTTCATGATAGTTCTGGCCTGTTGTTTAGAAAATGACTTAGTAATTTATTTTTTTAATTAGAATGTTCCAGAATTTTGCTGGAATGTACATTTCCTCTTTCTTGATTTACCATCTTCTTGCTGGGCTCATTTTTATCTTTTTCTCATGTATTTGTAGGTATCGGTTAGCTGTTTCATTCCATGCAGAAAACTAATTCGTGTTACTTATTTAAAAGGAATATTATTTCCTATGTATACAACATATTTTCATAGTAATTATACATGTTGGATCCAACTCCCTTATGTTTAGCAGTCAGGGTGTATTCGAATTCCAGACTTTTGAATCTTTAAAAAATATTTGCTTCTCAAACAGTAAAAACAATAGCAATATTCAGAATTTGCAACTGTGCCCTTCTGCTTTAATCACCAGTGTACATTATATAGTGTACTTCAAATCTAAATGCTTTTTTCTTAAAAAGTTTGCGTTAATCCAGTTAAAAAACAGTGGTTGGTATAACAGATAGTTTAGCAATGCCTAACAGTATTTTTAGAATTATGCATTTACTTTGCAAGAAGAAATATTTTTGAAATTAAAATACACTTGCCTGTTCTATTACTTCAGGAGAATTTGGAGAAGTCTGCAGTGGTCGTTTGAAACTTCCAGGGAAAAGAGATGTTGCAGTAGCCATAAAAACCCTCAAAGTTGGTTACACAGAAAAACAAAGGAGAGACTTTTTATGTGAAGCAAGCATCATGGGGCAGTTTGACCACCCAAATGTTGTCCATTTGGAAGGGGTGGTTACAAGAGGTAGATATTGATATATTTCATTTGTCACGTGGACTGTCAGAAATTAGTGTTATTTTGTACCTAAACAAAAAAACAAGTCATGAATATATTGCATATTCTAAACAAATGTTTTTTCTTGGTATATAATGGACTACTTCTTCTTTTATGTTACTACCGCTGAAAGAAATCAGGATAAATGAAGACAGGATGAGAATTAAAGAATAAATCTGATAGATGGAGTGACTGATACTTTCATTCAGCTTCAATAGCCATAAAAGTGATATGCTTTAGTCTTTACACTTTATATCAAGTGTCATTTTTTCTGAGTTTCGTTCAGAGATCAGGACTCAGAAGAACACACTGACTTTGTTCTTTAATTTTGTGAATCATAACCGTCTTCCAAACAGACTTCCAAACAGACTCTGAGTTTAGCGGCAGCACTGGGGACATTAGAAACACTCACAGCTCACCCATTCAGCCTTTCAGAAGAGCACCACATATTTTATCAAGGGTGAGAATGGGAATAAGCCTGAAGTTTAGGTTATGGTTCCTGAAGCAATGCTTTTTTTCTTATATAAATATATATATATATGTATATGTATGTGTGTGTGTATTTTTTTTTTTAATTTTAGGGAAACCAGTCATGATAGTAATAGAATTCATGGAAAATGGAGCCCTTGATGCATTTCTCAGGGTAAGTAACAAAATTATCCTCTTGTTCTAAATATACTATCCATACTACCACTATAATAATTTGATTTTTTTACAGTATAAAATGTAAACATTATAAACTTTAACAAATCAGAAAATTGCCTTTAAAAAGGCAGATTAGATTAAAGATCAGAGTCCTAGTCTGGATTGAACTAGAATCCTTTAGAGCACTTAAGTGATACATTGTGATTTAAACAATAGTACTCATTAATACAGTCTCTCAAGTACAGAGGATACCGACAAGAAGCCCTTTAATTTGAGTACATGTTGTAGAGTAACATTTTACTTTTCAGTACAAAGAGGTAATACAGAGAAGACTACAAAGTGAGATAACCATTCAATATCAGCATGACGATCCCAATTCTGCTCTGTGGAACCATTTCTATCATATTTCTATGTGAACACTGAACGTAAAAGATAGAATTACTAACATTTTGCAAATTAATAATATGTGATTATTTTTGTAATACATTCTAAATATATAAACATACATATTTTTGCTCTGAGACTTTTCACCTAAGAATATAAACACATGTTAACATTTTTCCAAATGGAGAGGAGAAAATAGTCTAAAGAATAAGAAAACATATGGTTTTATCATATGTAATCTGTAATGATACATTCAACTTAAATTATAAACAGAAGATTTAGAGAAATTTTTATTTCTGTATCTTTATGATACGCATAACTATCAATTCTTTGGAATAAAGCATCATCTAGCAAGTTTATCAACTCAAACCAATATCCTCATGCAACATATTTACAATTCAGTTGGAGAAATCTGTGAATTAAAAATGGCTTGGAGGAGTTTCTGGGTGGCTCAGTCGGTTAAGCATTGACCTTCGGCTTGGGTCATGATCCCAGGGTCCTGGGATCCAGCCCGACATCGGGCTCTCTGCTCATCGGGGAGCCTGCTTCTCCCTCTCCCTCTCCCTCTGCCTGCCACTCTGCCTACTTGTGCTTTCTCTGTCAAATAAATAAATAAAATCTTAAAAAATAAATGGCTTAGAAATAGATGGTGGCCAGTCTGGTTGCAAAGAGCTCTCAATCCCATTTTCTAGTGCATCTGTTTTAGAGAATCTTTTTTGCAAGTAATGTTCCCACCAACAGCAAAACAAGGAAAAATACAAAATGAGAACAAAGTCAGCCAGGATAACCATTTTCTACTTCTTAGTTTATCTTCATCTTCAATAAAAAACTTTCTCCTTTCCCTTTTTTATCATCTGGAGAAAAAAATCTTAATATATGTGTCTCTATCCCTTTATATATTTCTAGATTATTTATATAATTTTTAGCAGGTGGAAAAAAACACATAGTTGTCTAACTTTGACTCAAAAATCAGTGTATACTTTTGGATCTGCATAACCTGACACTATTTTTAATCAATACGAATAACATATCAATCTAAATCACTCAGTGATTACCAAAACTCTATTTTGTATTATTTGAAGGTCAGTTGAATCAGCACCTGTTTTGTTTTTCACAAATGTCTGTATTATATAGAAAATTAGTTAATAATTCCTATTATACTATAGTAAATGACTAGTGTGCAGATAGTTTTCATGGCAATTTTTTCCCCTTTGAAAGTACAGTAAAGGACTTTTATTCTTGTCTTCCTGTAGAAACACGATGGGCAATTTACCGTCATTCAGTTAGTAGGAATGCTGAGAGGAATTGCTGCTGGAATGAGATATTTGGCCGATATGGGATATGTTCACAGGGACCTTGCAGCTCGCAATATTCTTGTCAACAGCAATCTTGTTTGTAAAGTGTCAGATTTCGGCCTGTCTCGGGTTATAGAGGATGATCCAGAAGCTGTCTATACGACAACTGTAAGAAAAAGTCTCTTACCGTACCTCTTTGTCTTCCTAAGGTTTTCCTACCAAAAAGCAAGACTTAATATGAAACTAAACAGTAGAAAAGAGGCAAATTGATCTCAGACTTTTGTTGCTGTTTTTTCCTTTTAGAAGAATCATTGCTGCTTTTCCACTGTAGGTATAGACTAAGAGAAGAAGTAAGATAAAAATGGCAACATGCTTGTCTTATATCAGGGTGTTCATATACATTTTATACAGTTTTATACAATAACATCTAGTTGCAAGCTCTCGTAATTGTAGCAGAGAAATATAATCCCATTTTAAATAAAGATTTTAAAAGAATATTAACTATGCTAATTCTTACAACTTTTGTGAGATTAGAAAAAAAGGAAAATATATGAGGATTTAGTTAAATTCCACATATTTCATTCCATTTTCATGGTTATGTTGCCTAATTTGTCATTGTCTTTTGACTAGACTCTTGCCCTAAGACCACCTAAGGGCCCATTAAATTTAGTTGCCTTAAAAATGAAAACTTGTAATGGCATTTTTAAAACAGATTAGTAGGTTTAAATACACTTAGAGAGATTCAAGATGGATAGATGGGATACTGCTGAATTGTTAACCAAATATACAAGTGTTTAACTGTAGCTTAATAGTTCTGCTATAAATGATTTATAAGTTATTATGCATATTTAAAATTCCAATTTCTTTTTATAACAGGGTGGAAAAATTCCAGTAAGGTGGACAGCACCTGAAGCCATCCAATATCGGAAATTCACATCAGCCAGTGATGTATGGAGCTATGGAATAGTCATGTGGGAAGTTATGTCTTATGGAGAAAGACCTTATTGGGACATGTCAAATCAAGATGTAGGTGTTATGCTAGTTAAACAAAAAGGAATTCATATATTAATACTCATTGTTATTGGAACATGTAGGTAATGGCTCATAAGAAACGTTTATAGAATTAGAAAAATATGATTGCTGAGTTTTCACAGTTATTCCCACAAAAATTACCATAAATTAGTGGTTCAGTTAATTTCATTTTGAAGAATTGCTTTTTCTTTTTTCTCTCTCAAATCCTCTCGATGTAATAGAAGTGTACAAAAGATATGTCCTCCTAGTAAAGATAATGATGCAATGATGCTGTGCTTGCACCACTGTAGTGGGAAAGTCACATGAGTAAAAGAATCATTTGCAGAGAAGGAGGGGAAGGAAGGCTGTGTTTTGTCTTCAAAGCTTATCTTTCTTTTTCTTTTAATGTCCTGAGAAAATGGATTTAAATTATCTATTGTTGGTTGATTTGATTAAATTTTAATTTCATGAGACAAACTAGATGTTATGATCAGTATTGGTAAGGGTTTTTTAGTGATATTTTAGAATGTAATCACAATGGGAGTATGTTTGGAAACTCCTAAAAAATTAGCACTTAATTAAATATGCATCTTGATACACACTAAGGCATAAAACATGCTGTTAGCCTTTGAGAAAAGAAGTTGATGGCAGTTCTTGGGAGCATACATCTCACACCAAGAGACCACTTATGAAATAATATAGCATAAGTGCAAGTGAATGTTTGCTTCTGTTAGGTTGAATTTTATGAAATTGGCATTCGTGTAGGTCAGAAACTTTCAAATACTGGCAGATTCATATAGTTCAACTTACTGAAAATGTGAGTGAAATTTAGATAAAAGTAGAGCAAGTGTAAAACCTAGGAAAGTATCCTGGATTTGAACTGGAAATGAGAAGATTTTGGTTCATAACTAATGAGAAAATTTTCCAAAGGGGCACATTGAACAGTCCAGAAGCAAAAGCTTAGCAAAGTGTGTAGAGATGAACCAAATAGACTCCCTATCCTAGAACACAGATGTGCACACTGGTCATGATTTGATATGCAGATTAAGTTGGGGCAAATTGATGAAAGGCTTTATGAAGGAGTTTGGAAATGGTACAAATGCATGTTCTTGACGAGTAAAGAAGTAAGTGGTGCTTGAGGAAAGTCTGTATTGCCACTTAAAAGAATATGACCAGCAAACTGGAATACTGAATTCTTGAAGTATTATAAACATGGACAGCAATAGAAGCTGACTAAAGTTAAAAATTGAGTTATTTTTCAAAAAGAGGTCACAAACATTGTTATATCAAATCAGTATTGGGGGTTTAATTTTAGAATTTACCGTATCAAATTCCTAAAACTTGTAAATAGTTATTTTTTGACAACTAAAGTCAGATCGTTTGTTGGTAAGGTTGAACAAGTTTCTGAATTAGTTGAAAAGCTCAGAGCCTCAAGAGGTGGAGCTTTTAAGTCATCTAAATGCTTTGGTGCTTTGAACTGGGAGATGACATGAAACTCTTTTGGTTTTTTGGTTTGGGTTTTTTTGTTTTTCAAAGATAAAAGTCTAAATGATGCATCCGTTTGGCAGAGGCAAAGTTGTTAGTATTTGACAGGACTCAGTGTCAAGGATTCCATGGACCGTCAAAATGTGGGCAAACAAATCCTTGGGGCAGAGAAAGAGAAATATTTACATTCCCTAGACACTCACTGGAGTTTCATTTCTTTTGACACCTTCCTTCTGTACTAGATTCAAACATAAAGGGAATGACAGGAATGTAAGATGACTTAAATTCAAAGTTCACTGAACTTCCAAAAAACAAGTAATAGAAATGGTTAAGAAGAAAAAAAATCTTCAATTTTAATTTTTAGAATTCCTTAGATATTGTTTTTCCTGAAAATGAAATGTCAAAAATATATAATTAGTGTATCAAGAATTAATAAATATTTTTACTGATCAAATGAAATTATGTCTACAAGGACATTTGCTTCTGTCCTAGAACATTTAGCACTATCTTTCTTCTTTTTTTGTAATTTTGAAGGTCTGAATTATAAATTCAGACACAAGTTTCTATAATGGTAAGAGATTACCCACACAGTTGTTTTTATGGTGAAATTTATATTAATATTCTTCTTATAGAATAATACTTATTATTTTATACTTACGTTGTTAAAGTGCTATTTGAGCAACTACATGTTTAAGTTTCAAAATGCAAATGGTGAAAAAAATGAATAATTCAAAATAATGAATTTCATTCTGGCAAAAAATTCTCTAGATAAAAGCTTCTTTTTTTTTTTTTTTTAAAGATTTTATTTATTTATTTGAGAGAGAGAGAGTGAGAGACAGAGAGCATGAGAGGGGGGAGGGTCAGAGGGAGAAGCAGACTCCCTACCGAGCAGGGAGCCAGACGCGGGACTCGATCCCGGGACTCCAGGATCATGACCTGAGCCGAAGGCAGTCGCTTAACCAACTGAGCCACCCAGGCGCCCAAGATAAAAGCTTCTTTACTTGAAGTCTCTGGTAGGAGTTCATGGAGAGACTTAAGAGATCTGACAACCTCCAGTGCATATGGAAATCTTGTGCATGTGTGAATAGATTGTGTTTTCTGGGAAGTTTGCTTTCAACAGATCTAACCAGATATTATTATTTTTAATTAGTTTAGATTGATTTATTAAGTGAATTAATTAACTTTACGTTGTTCAGATTTAGTTGCTAGGAATTTGTCAGGGATTTTAGAAAGCCTTCACATTTCAAGTGCCTTGGATTTTAAGACTTTTCATAAGACACCATGAGAAACATGTAAATTGATGGTTATGTTGGTAAGCAAGTCCACAAAACTCCAGGCTGATGCTGAATAAAGGGAGGTTTCTGTGATCACTCTGAACAGACCAGGAGTATTATAGAAGTCAGTAAGGTAGATAGTTTCCAGAAGGCTTTATTTGCATGCTAGGCAGGGCAGTGAGCAAGAAAAACTTGGGAAAAGATAGTATGCGTGTGTCTGATGATACCCACATCCAAACAGGTTATCGCTTAATTAACATTTGAACGGATTCTTACTGTATTTTCATGTATGTATAACTTTCTTGAATTTTCACTGCAATGGGAGCAGTTAGAATTTAGTTATTTGCTATTAAAATTGAGGGTGAGCTTCCCAAATAAATTTCTAATTTTCTTTCTTCTTTTTTTTTTTTTTCTTAAAAATCTGCAGATGTTTGGCCCTTTCTGTAATGGCCTTTCAAAGAAAAATCTTTATGTATGTAAATTCAGTCAAACATAATAAATATTACAGAAATTGAAAATACTCTTAGTTAGCATTCACAGTAGCTATTTTTAATTAAATGTGTGTCTTAATTAGTTCAAATAAAACTTTTACCCTCAAATTTTGAAATTTTGAAATTCTTTATATAGATTATATTTTTTCCGTTTATAGTACTCAACAAAGTCATTT
The DNA here is from genome assembly GCF_002201575.2 of Neomonachus schauinslandi. Lineage (NCBI taxonomy): Eukaryota > Metazoa > Chordata > Mammalia > Carnivora > Phocidae > Neomonachus > Neomonachus schauinslandi. The sequence continues at coordinate 66,129,478 of NC_058410.1, forward strand.
CTTCTCACTTTAAGCTAGACCAATAAATTGTTAGTTAAACTGGCAGGTAGTCATAAGGATGATAAAAACAAATTTCCATAAAGTTAAATTATTAAAATGTTTCACTAAAGGACATTTTAAGAGCTTCAAAAATATAATACAGTTTAACTAAATTTAACCTCAGTTAAATTGTGAGCCCTGTTTTTTTTCCTTTTAAAAACCACCACTGGTTTATGACTTTGTATTTTTTATATTATGATAGAAACAAAATTGTGATTTTTTTGGGGGGGGGGGTAAAACTTTGCCATAATCCCATATATGTGGTCCAAAATATTTAATTGCATAAAATGTGGGTTATATATTATTGTGAGGTTAATGCAATGGAAATGAGCATGAGCAAAAAGCAGAAGTCAATCATGTTAGATCCCATTTTGAGTTATTACAGGCCCATTATCAAGGGGTCTTTCTGTATTCCTTTTTCTCTTAATTACAATGATCATACTATAATAATACTCAAACACTTTGCAGCAAGCAACTCTTGTTTTTATTTCTAAGTATTTCTTTACAGTATATACCAAAGAAGTGCCTCCTATATAAATGTCATTTACCAAAGTCACTTCCTATTAATCTGGGACCTATCTAGAATTAGAAATTGCTTAACGTTTTTCTGTTTTCTTTGACTTTTATCAGAATATTAAGGCTAGATCTGGATGGTCAAATCCCTGTCCAAGGGGCTTCTGGTAATTTCGAAGAAGGTATCTTAAATGAATTTTGTGAATAATTACATAATGCTCTAAGTAAAGTGTAGGTTCAACTGTTTTACCTGTGTGCCTTGTTGTTTCCAAGAATGTATAACTATTTTCGGAAAGTACTTTTTACATTCCCAACTGGAAATGAAATGCAGCTAACCAAATAAAAACTGTAGAACCTCTAGATTCCGTTTGTGCCTGAATCATCCCCCATCGGCAGGTTTACCCTCAGAGGGTCTGTATACCTTGGATTATGCCGACCTGTGCTCTCTAGAAGCTGAAGTTTCCCCGCAATTCTCTCTAGTGCTCCTAGAGGTAGGTGCATGATTCCTAATGGGAAATTTAGCGTCCCAAAGTCCATTCCCAATCCAGAGAATTTCTTATTTTAAATGCTGTCCTTAGCTGCTCTTCCTTAAAAAGTTCGTAAACCACTGTATCTTTGAAAGTCAGAAGTTTAATTTTGTGCTGAGATAAATGTTTCCCTGCTGTAATAATAGGAATCATGAAATTCCTATAATGTAATAGGAGAAACCACAGAGGGTTCATTAACTCATTCCTAGGAGTCATTTAATGGTACTATGTTCATTGGCACAAAGACTTAAGAATATATTATGTTCAGTGATGAAGAATTCTAAATGTTTTTATGAAGGCTTGGAGAGCTGCTGAAGAGTACTAATGTCAGGAGGATCAGGATAAGATTTAGATTAACATTTTATTATTTTTTATTTTAATTTTTAAGTAATTGCTATACCTAATGTGGGGCTCGAATTTACAACTCCAAGATCAAGAGTCTCATGCTCCACCGATTGAGCCATCCAGGCACCCTTAGATTTGCATTTTTAAAGATTATTTACAGGGCCAGAAAAATGGAAAGATCACTCTACGTGCCTTGTTCCTTTCTGGACATCTGAAGACAAACTACAAGCAGGGCGATTGGTTAGAAGGTGGTTCAAAATAATAAGGACTGCACTAATGTTATGAGGATGGGAGTGGAGTCCTGTCAAATCAGAAAGATACTGCTTATGTTCAAATACAAGCAACCTCAAATATAAGGAAAGCTACTCTTTTCCCAGTTAAAAAAAAAAATGCCTCCCGATTGTTTATTATTGGTCATTTTGAATATATAAATTTTTAGAAGTTGTCGATTTACTTATTCACAACTTAAGCCACTGTTTAAATAACTTAACCTAGCTTTCCAAAGTACAAGTAAACGATGTGTAGGACGTACAATGTAGTAATCAGGCGGGAATTTCAGCTGAGGATTTTCTCTTACAGTACTTTTCAAAAATTATTATAATTAAGTTAATCTATTTACCTTTTAAATTTTATCAGTTTGCATACGTAGATTTTTCCTAAAGTGTACTTTTTTTCTTTTCTTATATGAAGAATTTTCTGTAAAAATTGTTGATGCCAGCTACTTTATTCATCCCAATCGGCAACCTTTTACATTTCAATGTGCTATTCTTGAATGTCAACAAGCATCTTAGGGATATGTTTCCCTATAGATATTAAGTTAATCAACATTTCTTTTTTTTTTTTTAAGATTTTATTTATTTGACAGAGAGAGATAGCGAGAGCAGGAACACAAGCAGGGGGAGTGGGAGAGGGAGAAGCAGGCCTCCTGCCGAGCAGGGAGCCTGATGCGGGACTCGACCCGGGATCATGACCTGAGCCGAAGGCAGACGCTTAACAACTGAGCCACCCAGGCGCCCAATCAACACTTCTTAAAGCCAGCATTTTGTCTGCCTACATTTGGCTTTATTTTCTTCAAAAATTCAAGGTTACCTTTGTTTTTTTCCAGAGTCATTTTTTTGTTTTGTTTTGCATTTCTACTGCCATTATGTCAGTCAGTATCAAAAAGGATTTGTTAATCCCCCTTGATGTTATTGTTTTACAAGTTCTTTTTTTTTTTTAAAGATTTTATTTATTTGACACAGAGAGAGACGGTGAGAGAGGGAACACAAGCAGGGGGAGTGGGAGAGGGAGAAGCAGGCTTCCCACCAAGCAGGGAGCCCGATGCGGGGCTCGATCCCAGGACCCTGGGATCATGACCTGAGCTGAAGGCAGACGCTTAACGACTGAGCCACCCAGGCGCCCCTGTTTTACAAGTTCTTATATGTGTCGCTTGCCTTCTTAATTATTTTCCTGTGCTTCTCCAATTGTAGCAATTTCTGATTTTTGAGATCTATTTTTGCTTTCCATATAAATAAAAAGAAACAAGTCTGAATAAGTAGCTTTCAGACTTTTTGATTGCCATGTACCCATGTCTTTGGAGACTTATTTTTCATGAACATTCAAAGCTACTGATGCAGTGTCTCAGGCTGCTATTAGATGTAAATACAAAGTGATGTGCTGCTAAAACTTGAACAACCAGCACTCTGAGTGGGAAAGCCCTAATTTCTAACCTTTCCCAATTTCCGGGTGTAACCTTTTCCATGGCCCCTTCCCAAGGCTGATTTCAATCTGCCAGTGTGAGGTCACTAAACTTGGAGTTGGAAAGTGGTACAGTCACCTTCATGTATATTACTCGTTCCAGCACACCACTATATATTATAATCCTATACATTTCCTAAGTAGGCAGGCTCCATATTATTTAAAATAATAGTGTGCTTGGTAATATTTTCTATCATAGCACATTCACATATTTTGAGATTTTGTTGGAAAGTGTCATTTGAGCCCCACAAAAAGTGACACTTGGTTGGGGGCAGTTCTGGGTAACTCAGACCTTCCTCTTACAACTAGTAGAATTCATACATCCCTAGACAAATATGTACATGTACAGCCATATGCAAGTAAAATGGTTTCATAACATACTCCTTTTCAAAACCTCTGGGATGACATGAAAATTTTTCCATCTCTTGCACCCTGGGTGACCTTAATCGCTGCTCCTAATTACTGAGTCAACTAAGAACTGTCATGATATCGTGCTCTTCATGCACCCCTTAATAACACATTGAATGTTCATGGGTGTTCAGGAAAACAATAAGCAAGTCTTTTGCAAAACTTCAAAGGAGGCTTCACTCTTATCTAGATAAATCACTTTGCCTACTAGACAATGCATGTTATTATAATTGAACCTCAATCAGTAATATTTTTAATGTCCCTTTGGCTATTAGGTTATAAAAGCAATAGAAGAAGGTTATCGTTTACCAGCACCCATGGACTGCCCGGCTGGTCTTCATCAATTGATGCTGGATTGTTGGCAAAAGGAACGTGCAGAAAGGCCAAAGTTTGAACAGATAGTTGGAATTCTAGACAAAATGATTCGAAACCCAAATAGTCTGAAAACGCCCCTGGGAACTTGTAGTAGGTAAGAAATACCAAGGGAATGGAATCTAGGGGACATTCAAGTACTCACTTGAGCCATTTATCTCCTCAGTCCTAACCCAATGGCAAGTTGACATTTGTGTTAAACTATAAACCGATGTGAAATTTATTGTGTTCACAGAAGTTTTTATTTTCTTTTCAGATGGCGTAACTTAATTAAATTAGTGTTTAACGAGAGCTGTTATTATTGCCTTTTGGTTTTCTTAAAAGTTATGGCAGCTTCACTGCCTGGCATTTTTAGAAGACTTTCCAAACTGGAATTTAGTGATTAGGTGGCATTTTACATTTTCAAGTCAGTATTATTGTTATGTGGGTCTTTATCACTATATTATCACTTTATTATTTTTGCATGCCGTATTTTCTTTGCTTTGAGTCATTTAGTAAAATGGCTCTGTGAAGTTAAAGTTAATGACGGTAGCTCAGTATGTGATGAAAGAGGCTTACCCATTAAAAGGAGTCCAAAACACTCCATCCATTCTCTGCCCGTGGCTTGCCCTGTTGTGGGGCTTACTAGAAATCCTTCCACTCCAGCGGCCAGGTACACCTGACGCTCGCTGGGCCCCGGCGGAGGTGTCTGAGCTCACTAGGCGCTAGCCAGGCCGCCGTCAGTACGGCGAAGGCTCAGCGTTCTCAACAGCATCACGTAGTCGAAACGAGTTAGTCCACAGTTAAATGTGCTTCCTTTATTCCCAGTTGCTCTTGGTGAAGCAAATGAACAAATACATATGGACTGATTCCAAATACTGTTGGCTGTACTTTTTAAAAATGTGTGAAGACACACCTGGTGGTCGTCAAATCTAAATACAATGTAAATTTTGGAGTTTGTAGTTACCGGGCAACCTTTAGATTTGTATAGATTTGTCTGTTTATCTGTTACTGTAACACCCATTAGAATATGTCATTTTATTCTTTATACCCTTATTTTTGTATGGGCCAAGACATTCTTTCTTTAGTAGTTCATGAAAAAAAAAAAATTGCTTTTCTGTTTTCATTTGTATCTAGGCCAATAAGTCCTCTTTTGGATCAAAACACTCCTGACTTCACTACCTTCTGTTCAGTTGGAGAATGGCTACAAGCTATTAAGATGGAAAGGTATAAAGATAACTTCACAGCAGCTGGCTACAACTCCCTTGAATCAGTGGCCAGGATGACTATTGAGTAAGTTGAAACTCTCAAAATTCTATTTAAGCCTATGTTACGTACAATCCAAGCTTTATATCTGCCATGTATTAAAGAGAGGTAAACCACAGAATCAAGGAGAAAATCATCGCTTTAGTAAGTGCCTACTATGTGCCAGGTGTTGTGCTAAATAGACCTTTGAACTTACAGTAAATTTTTAAACTCTCACACCAATAATTTTAAGTCAGTAGTTTTATACACAACAAGGCACAGGCTCAGAGAATGTAAGTATTTTCCCCAAACTGACTCAACTAGTAAGTGGTAGCTCATTTGTCTCCATTGCCAGTGTACTAAACACCACGCCATGAACCTTCTTCTTTCCTTAACCCTGTATCATTTAGGTGCCTATTCATTAAAGAAATTCTCTCCATTGCAAAGGAAGATTTCTTTCCCCATGTTTGTATGACATTAAAAACTCAAAGCTTCATACCCAATGCCAAAGGCATTATGACATCCAATAGGATTACTTTCTGAAGAGGTCCAAGGCAGCTTAATTCAATTAACTGTAACTAAGAGTTTAGCTTATGTTTTGGAAGGTGTGTGATTGACTCATTTTTTTTTTTTTTAACCTGAAGAATGACCTCATAAAACAACTTTGGAAATTGCCGTGAACTGGAAGTGAAAAGAACTAAATTTTCCTTTCTGGCTCCCTCACTGATTATGTGGTCTTAGGAAATCCACTTAGTATCTCCGAACATCAGCTTCTTTGGCTGCAACATATGTCTCATGGGCAATGAAGTTCCTCTGGGTCAATGTGTTTGAAGATGGGAAACAGTTTTCAAGGTTCTATTAGCAGATCCAGCTTAGGTACTGTTGTGCAAAGGGTTTTACATTTCTCAGCTGAGAAGGCCGGCAGTCAGCTTCCCTCTCCTGGCACGTCAGGAGGTGGCATCTCCGTGAAGTTAAGCATGTGCGTGCCATCTTGTTTGGTTTCCTTCTAGTCACCACATGGGAGAGCTAGCATAAGTATACCTCATCTCTCCAAAGCAATCTACTTCCCTGAAAAACTAGGATCCTCAAAGTCTTATTAGACCATGATTATGAAATACTACGCTATGGTACTGTTGCTATATTTTAGCCTCTTGCAAATACCTAAGCTCAATCTTCCTGGCTATTAGGAAAAGTAAAAGTACATACACAGACACAGTTAGTTGATGTCACATTTAAGCTATTAAACATAGTATTGCACATTTTAGAAAGTGATTTTTTTTTTCTAAAATGTAGTCAAATGATCAAACTGAACCGGAGTTGAGTATACAACCAATAATATGCTCAGGATTACCACATAATAATGAAACTCAGTATAAATATTTTGGTGATGGTTGAAGATTCTTGATTTACTAGAACCCAAAATGCTTACATTTGTACTCTATCTATTGTAACCATTAAAAATTTTAAACTTCACTTAGGTTCAAGAATACCTTTCAAATAACATTTCCTGATCTTACCTTAAGTGAAGAATAATTTTAAGACTTTGATTAATTTTGTATACAAAATTTCATATCAGTTTAAAAATAACTTATGGCAAATTGAGAGCCTGAGCAGTTAGGTTCTTGGGAAGGAGCACACTGGTGAAGTTTGCCAGTCTGACCCACTGCAAGAATGTGATCTTTAATACCCAAACCACTAAGATAAGATCTATTTGCCTAAGATAAACAGATGATTTAATTAAAGAGCTGATGACAGTTGAGTGCCAAATAAATCCTTTGTAAGGTAACTACCAAAATACATTTGTCTTTTTCAGAGATGTGATGAGTTTAGGAATCACACTGGTTGGCCATCAGAAGAAAATCATGAGCAGCATTCAGACTATGAGAGCACAAATGCTACATTTACATGGAACTGGCATCCAAGTGTGATAAGCATTTCTCCCTCATGAGGGAGATTATGGACTGCAAGAGAACAGTACTGGCCTTCGGTATATGCATAAGAATGCTGCTAGAAGACAGTTGATGTCCTGGGTCCTTCCTACAGTGAAGAGAAGATTTAAGAAGCACCTATAGACTTGAACTCCTAAGTGCCACCAGAATCTATAAAAAGGGAATTTAGGATCCACCACTGGTGGCCAGGAAAACAGCAGTGACAATAAACAAAGTACTACCTGAAAACATCCAAACACCTTGAGCTCTCTAACCTCCTTTTTATCTTACAGACTTTTTAAAATGTACATAAAGAATTTAAGAAAGAATATATTTGTCAAATAAAATCATGATCTTATTGTTAAAATCAATGAAATATTTTCCTTAAATATGTGATTTCAGATGATTCCTTTTTAAAATCATTTGTGTTTATTCTTCATAAGGACTTTGTTTTAGAAAGTTGTTTATAGCTTTGGACCTTTTTAGTGTTAATCTATGACACATTACTACACTGGGTACCTTTGAAAGAATCTCAGATTAAAAAAAAAAAAAAAACACATAGCATGATTGAAGGTATATCTCTGTCAGAACATTGGTATCCTTTTTGTGCTATTTTATTTTGTTTAATCAGTGCTGTTTTGATATTGTTTGCTAATTGGCAGGTAGTCGAGAAAATTCAAGTTGCCAAGAGCTCTGGTATTTTTTAAAAAGAAATTCTTTTGTAAAGATCAGACAACACACTATCTTTTCAATGAAAAAAGCAATAATGATCCATAAATACTATAAGGCACTTTTAACAGATTGTTTATAGAGTGATTTTACTAGACAGAATTTAATAAAAAAAACAAACGCAAATTGTAGGTTTATGACTATAAAAAAAATTGAGGCACTTCATCTAAAGAGTGTTGGTGAAGGCAAGTCTCTGAGAGCAAGAACTATCCAGTGTTATCTAAAATTTAATCCGAGCACATCGAGGTCTTTTCCAATATTGAGACATTAGGAAATTTAGGAGAAATAGTTGACGTATATTTTGTATCCTATTCTGTTTAATGCAGTCCAAAAGCTAAAAGAAAGAAGTAAGTTTTATATTAGAACTCTGAAGCAGGAGAAAAGGGGCAGTTCACATTTTCACCTTTCAAAAACAAATCAGCTGCACAGAATATCACCACTGCAGTTTTTAAAAAGTCTTTTATTTGTGAACGCTGATGTCAGCTTATTAAATGAAAGAACTCTTTTTACTGTGTAAGGAAGAGGTGAAGGATCTGGCTTTTTTTTTTAAGCTTTATTTATTAAACCATATTATTTGATTACTGTGTTAGAATTTCATAAGCAATAATTAAATGTGTCTTTATAGATATTTCAGGAATGTATACATATTGTGAGTAATGCTTTCAAAGTTACGAAAATCATGAACTACCCCAGAATTGAACTGTTGTACTTCCAAAGAGAATTGGGCTGTTTATAATGATTTTAATAGAGAAAGATCCCAGGGATCGGTCATAATTGGTCTTGTTTGATAATGTGGGCATCCACAAACAAACAAATAACAGAAACAAAAACCTGTAAATGTTCCTTTGTAAAACTTGTAAATTTTATTTATACTGTCTTGTTTTGTACACACATTTCTCTGTAGTGGGCTCTGAATACATTGAAAATGCACTATATTTTTCTATTTTACTTGCAGAGCATCACAAAAGAACAGGTATTTTCAGTGCTACATAATGTGTTTTCCCACATTTAGGACCAAAGATGGCTATAGGAAAACTCAAATGGATTGCTTCCCAAACCCCTCCCCACCCTTTTTTTTTCTTTTAAATCACTGTACAGTGTTATTTGATATTTTAATTTATTTTTCGATTGACTAGAAAAATCACTTTAATTTCACTAAAATGTTTTTTGTCCCTAAGGAAAAATAATCTGTAAGATAATTTTAATTAGCATAATACAGTCACCTAGACACTTCCATTTGTAATCTTTGTAATAGACTGTAAATATATTTTTGGAACTATAACACAATGTGCTTGAGGGTTATTTTTCAGTGTCTGCAGTGTATACAAGTGTTTATACTAAGTACAGCACTTTACAATCCTAATCAGTAGCATTGGCCTTTGAGAGAATGAGTGAAAGAGTTTGAGTGAGTGTTCCTAATTCCGTTTGGATTCTAAACTCACTAATAATGAAGTTCTTTTCCTGTTCATAGCTTAAGGTGCTTATTTTTTCTATTAAAATTAAATTAACAAAAAGCCATTCTAGAAATAGAAGACATAGTATGGTACATGCAAGTGGTGTCTTTCCTGCTTTTTTCTAGCACTAGATTTATAGTTGAGTAGTCTTTCTTGAGTAGAAGGGCAGAATAAAAGTTTTTTTGAGTTTTTTTTTTCAAAAATAACTTTTTTCTTCAGCAATATACCTCATCTGCCTTAAATTTTTTACAGCTCTTTACAGGGAAAGGGGAGTAGGGATGGGAAAGACACACAGCACAATAGGAAGTGTATGAATACATCACTCTCTCGTTCGTAGGTTTCTTTTCCCAACCAACATTATGATTTTGAAATACATGTATGTGAAACAAATATTCAGAGAAAAAGAATTAACATTGTAATGCTGATTGTATTACTCTCTTCCAGAAAGAGATGAAATGGTACAACGATAAGAATGTACAACTTGCACCTTGAAATCATTTTTTGATAAATTAGTGCTCAGGGGAGGAAAGGTAGAAAAAGCGAACGTCAAAAATAGAAGTCAAAAATTATAAAAATGCAAAAGGAAATGGCCTCCTTGCTTTAACAGAGCCACCTTTTTTAGAATGCTGTCTTCACACTTGACTTGTGTTTTGCATTCAGTACTGAAATAAAAGTAACTTTTATTACATCTGAATCTAACATTTTCTCAGCAATCGATCTAGGCCTTGTTTACTCGAACTGGTGGTTTATGCTTGTCAGAGCACTATTAGTTGAATCATATTGTATACTTATGTAATCTACATTAGCTAGTACTATTTAGGACTATATTTTAATTGCTCCTCTTATCCGTGTTTTAAAGACAATTAAAATGGTGTAATTCACCTTTTTTTTTTTTTTTTTTTTTTTTTTTAGGTAATGCTGATATTCTCCCTTTTGTTTCCTGAGTGGCCAGAACAGTGCTACTCGCTGATGTGCATGTTCAAATAAATTACTGATGTGTATTTTTTTTTGCTCTATGTGGAGAAATCATGGGGAACTTGGGGCGAGATATGCTTTTTGTTGGTTGAATTTGTCCCTCCTTGCCTAAGAATTACTACAGGGGTCATCCTTTTATAAGGACAAACTGCTTTTGAACAGTGTCTTCAATGTATCAAGCACAAATAACTCTTTCTTCAACACGAATCATAAGTCTCTTTTTACCAGCTTAAAATAATAAACGAGTCTATTAGACAATGTAAAGAAAATCCTGTCTCCAATCATTGGCGGGTTCCTTTATGTCCCTTACTCATTTATTTTCTTACACAATATCATGAAAGGAGATGTCTAGAGTAAAGGTTTCATTCAAATATTTCAGTGGACCAAACAGAATACAAAGAAAATTAATAGCCACTGATTCCCTTCATCCTTTTGCACAGTGACTTAATTCCACTCTAATTATTACAGAATAACAAGTTAAGACTGTATCTTCAAAGAGCCCTACTATCAAACATTTTAGTTAAAACCTTCATTGTTCTTTCTTTTTTTTTTTTTTTTTTAAACTGCAACTGCATGGTACTAACAAGGATATTTGCGTGTGAAAGGAAATATTTTGTCATCAGACCCTGACAAATACTTTAGACATTTGATATAAAATGGCAACTTGGGGAGTTTTGGAATTTAAGATGCTACAGGATGCAAATAGAGGATCCAGAGCAAATGGAAAAGGTGATAAACCGGTGGTCTGATTGGGTTGTTTGCCATTGACCCTGACTCAGTGATCATTCCAACTTGTCCCCACAACACAGAGAACAAAACGCTCCCTATTCTGCAGCATCGCCTTTTTAAGTTCTACAAACTCTTAACAAACATCTAAACATGTTTTCAAAAATGAGAATAGATTAAGACCAAATGAGGTGCTATCACTGCTTATCCCTTGTGATGACAAGGCTCAGGCTAAGCTGAGCCAAAACACAAAGTTTAATCTTGAAGTCTTAGCTATCCCTGGCTATTCTATAGACAATGCTCTTGTGAAGTTCACACGGTGACAATTATATAGCTCAAAACACTGATGGGCAGTGACATGATCTCTTAAAGGACTGGATTCGTAAGCAGTACAAAAATATGCTATTCTACCAGCACGCGTTTCCCTGCAAAATTGTAAAGCTATTAAAGACACAGAAGTTCCATCACTAGGTAAGAAATAGATTTGAAACTCATGGTGATCGTCAGTAACAATTTTTTTTGTTGTTGTTGAAACACTTTTAACTCCTCCTTTTACCATTTGTTTTACATCATTAGCTGCAATGAAAACTCAGTCTCAGTTTTGAGGAAAGCTGCTGAAAGGAAGACGCATAAAGCAAAAAGGTGATCAAATTCCTGAATGCAAAAGATCATTAACTAACTCCTGATACTAACAAATGAGAAAAGACAGTGCATGGTGACTGGCAAAGGTCCAAGCTGCCCTGAGGGGAACGCTATCCTCTTGGCTTATTGTCAGTGTCCCCTCAATACCCCTTACCTCGCTGCTCTTCCTGCTCTGGCTAGTACATCTCAGCTTGAAGAATACGGGCAGGAGAATATAATATTTCAACAGGAATGCTTCTGTGAGCCTCATCAGAGTTAAGTGCTGTAAGGGGATATTTTTTTTCAAGTTCAGTGATTGAATGTAATTAAATCTATAATTAAACAATAAAAGACATCTTCTGATTGACCTTGAGGTTAAAATAAATTTAATTAATTGATCTAATTTAATTGGACCTATTGCACAAAGTTTGGTAGGTAGCAATAAGTAGCTCTAGTGTTCTGTAGGTGTGTAACAGCACTAGGAATTCTTTACGTGTGTAACAGTAGTAAGGATTTCCAAATTTCCAGCATTTGATGATTTGGAGATAGTAGCAAGTGAGGTGTTGTCTATTTGAAGCCTCCATAAATAGCAAATAAAGCTCAATCAGATATAACCTGCAATATATGTATCATCATTTCAAATATCCCAGGTTTCTACTGCTGAAAATAATTCTTGTTTCCCTTTTGAAATTCACAGCCTTTAATTAAGTATATTTGTGGATTTTATATCTAAATGAAGAATGCACAATATATTTTTAAATGGGTGGTTATTCATAGATCTTAATTAAAGATGCTCATGCACACATTTGTTTTTTAAGTAATGTTGGGTCTAGCATAGTAGAGAACAAACCTATACCATTCAAATCTCACCATTCCACTATGTAACCAAAGCTAATTAAAGACAATGACTGGGCAACAAACGCTAGTAAAACAAATAGAGAAAACTAGACTTTATATGTAGAACGACTGTTCAGATAAGTCACATGCTCTTAAAAATATTTTGCAATGCATAGCAATGAGGCAAACAACTCAAGAATGCTTTTTAAGGGGCGCCTGGGTGGCTCAGTTAAGCGCCTGCCTTTGGCTCAAGTCATGATCCCAGGGTCCTGCTCGGGAACCTGCTTCTACCTCTCCCTCTGCCTGCCACTCCCCTTGCTTGTGCTCTTTCCCTCTCTGTCTCTCTGTAAAGTAAATAAATAAAGTCTTAAAAAAAAGAGAGAGAGAGAATGCTTTTTAAAAGTGAAGTGAATTTGCAGACACTTCCTGCATTGCTAGGATAGACTCTGAGGCAAATGAAAAAAGAAAGTCTTAAATTTAACCTGATATCCCTCTGTCAATTTGCTAGAGAGGCGCACACTGCTAACATTAAAACCCGGACAGAATACGAGGCTAAACTTTGCTCTTTCCAGAGGGAAGAGACCCACACGTTTCTTCAGCTCTGACGTTTGCACAATTGTTTTCAAGGCTCTACTGGGCAGGGGATCTGCTGGTCATGCATTATTGTAATTCTATGTTTTCACTAGATCTTTGTTAGTTGCACACTGAGCTCCATGTGTATTCACCAGAACCTGACTTAACAGAAACAACAACAACAAAAAAAAAAACAACAGGACCTGATGCCACAAACAGACCTGCTGAGCTCTACCTGACAAATGCACTGGGTTTAACACATGGGCTGTTACTGCTCATTCAGTGACAGCACTCCTCCCAAAAAAAAGTGCCACCTGTCAGGTCAGGTCTGGTGTGGGGCCAGCCGAACACGGAGCACCTAAATCTCCTCTGATCTCCTAACAAAACAAAGCCAGCAAACACCGAATAATACTATCCTTCAGATTTTGAAGTGTATATTAAAGGCAGAGATAAATTACAGGAAACGGAGAGAGTCAGACAGGAGAAGCTGAGTTTAATGAGAGCGACAATGCAGAGCTATCGGCGTTTCTGACCAGAAAAAGGCTGTGGTGGGAATGAAGTTTGAGGGACCACAGCCCGGCAGTGGTGCCTGACGTACGAATTAATTACTTTATTCCTGGATCAGAGCCACAGAATATACTCTATGCCTCCATACCTGCGCTCTTCGTTTTCACATTCCCTCTTACTTTTCTAAATGGGGGAAATTCCACTCTTCAAGACACATCTCAAAAGTTCCTTGCTCCAAGTCTTCCCTTCCTGACACCCAGGAGCCAGAATCCTCGTCCCTGTGCTTTGCTTACGCTGCTGTGCTGTGGTTCTCCCCCTGTGCTGTCACATTGTCTGCACGGGTGTGTCTCTCTCCCACTGGACCAAGTACCCTTGGAGGGCAGAAGCCAAATGGCAATCTTTGTTTTACACCCTTGGGGACTTAGCAGTTTCGGGCACTCAGTAGACACTCTATAAATATTTTAGAATCCTCGAAGTGCAAATTAATTCAAATGGGTTTCTTAAAAGGTAGTGAGGATCAGGTGCTCTGAAGGATGAATGGGGCGCAGTGAAGGTGGTAGGAAACCAGGTGTTGAGGGAGAAAACTAATTTCAGAGCACGGATGGCTGCCCCTGTGATAGGCTGGGGCAGCAGGGACCGCCCGAGGGACCCCGCAGAGGAGCATGGAGACAGAGACATGGACCCATGTGAGAATGGGAGGTGGAAGGAGCTGGTTAGTAAGCAAGACAAGGATGCACGAAACGCAGGATCTTCCAGCTGTTGGAAAGGAGGAGGTATCCCTGGCGGTAAAACGCAGAACAAGATTAAAGAGGAACTTGAAATCAAGCAGAAGAAATTGGACTTGATGAGAGAAACAATGAAGGGCGATTTACCAATATCTTGTTTGATGAGACAAAGGCATGGCAAAAATGTTTTCTTAAGGAACAGTAATCTGCAAAAATAAATGAGATGTGATAGTGACTAATTCAACATCAGGTTTCGACAAAAGAAAAGAGTGTTTTTCTTCTTCTATAATGAAAACACCCTTCACCCCAGCTCTCAAACTCAAGACGGTGTCAGTAATTCTATAGTTTAGTAAATATATTATAAAGTTGACTTTTGTGAGCAAGCCTGTAAGTCTTCTTCCCGTTTACATCATGAAGAGGCAGCAGTGGTAGGTGACAGCAGAGGGTTGGAAGACAGACCACCCCATTCTTGTCATGACAGGTGCAACATGGGGCAAATGATTTAATTTCTCTGTTTCCTTCTTCCTATCTTACCTGTAAAATAGACATAAATAGTACCCACTTTAAGAGGTGTCGAATTTGTTAATTGATACTTGGAAAGTACTTATACAATAAGTACTCAATACATGTTAGCTCTTATCATTTCTTTGGGAAATATTTTTGTCTATGTTTCTAATTATCTGTTTAACAAACACTTACGAACACTTTTGTGAATTCTGACCTAACACACAAACGTATTTTAAAATATAAATTATATGTTTTTGTCCCAAATTTCATCCTTATCCTTTTCTCAGGTTTTTTTTTTTTTTTTTAATCATCATTAACCATATCTCTTAAGTCAGTACCCAAAGAGTCAAACTTCACTCATCTGGCCATAAACAATCCTTCACTACATCCAACTGATTTTACCTCTTTGATATTTCTGGAATCTACCACCATTCTCCCAACCACTGACCTAAATTAGGTTTTCATCACCCCTCACCTAGACTAATGTCACATCCTCTACTCTGTTTCTCTTCCTCTAATCCTTTTTAATTACAACTTTCAGAGTCATTTCTCTAACACGTGTCTGATCATGTTTTCCCCCAGTTTAAAAGACTTTAATGGCTCCTCACTAATTGGAGAATCGCATTCGATTATGTAACATATCATCATCAACTGGGATTGTGCCTGTGTGATCTCCACATTGTCACCCCCTGCTGGACTGAACAATTTGTGTCTTTGGCATACAAAATTCTTTCACACGCCCTTGTCATTATGTGTTTTCTGAGGAGGGCAAGTGAATGTCTTATTCCTCCTAGTACCTACTGAGCCCAACACAGTTTTAAAGAACAAAATAGTTTCTATTCCTATACCTCAAAGCAAGAATATGTAATTACCTTTAAAACAAATACTGGACAAAAAAGTTAAGTTTGAGGAAAAACACATAATCCCCCTCAATTTATAATTGATATCAAAATGTCATTTTTTCCACTTTTTATGCATCTCTTTCAGTGACTTAAATACACCTCTGGAAACTATAAGACAAAACAGATCATTTGGTTAATAAACATTGCCTTCTGAGCTTTAGTAGAAGATTATATCTATATGTTTACATGCTAATTTATAAGTTCTTTCATCTAAACAGACATTTAAAATTTTGTCTTTGACTGCTGTTTATTGAAGAATGGGTGGGTAGATTCCTGCACGGCTTTATCCTACCATCGTGTCTGGAAGTTGGAAAACCTTCCCTAGGGCTCCTGGGTGGCTCAGTTGGTTAAGAGTCTGCCTTCGGCTCAGGTCATGATCTCAGGGTCCTGGGATCAAGCCCTGCATTGGGCTCTCCTTTCAGCGGGGAGTCTGCTTCTCCCTCTCCCTCTGTGCTCTCTTTCTCGCTTTCACTCTCTCTTAAATAAATTTTTAAAATCATTAAAAAAAAAGAGAAAGGAACACTTTATTGAAGAAGAGGTGGGTAGATTTCTGCACAACTTTATCCTACCATCTTGTCTGGAAGTTGGAAAACCTTCTCCAGGGTGCCTGGGTGGCTCAGTTGGTTAAGCATCTGCCTTTGGCTCAGGTCATGATCCCAGGGTCCTGGGATTGAGTCCTGAGTCTGGCTCCCTGCTCAGCGAGGAGCCTGCTTCTCCCTCTGCTCCTCCTCCCCCACCCCGCTCATGCTCGCTCTCTCTCTCAAAAATAAGTAAATAAGATCTTTTCTAAAAAAAGGAAAACCTTCTCTAATTTTTCTTTACCCAGTTATATTATATAGTATTTTACATTGTTCCTTTATCTGTCAATTATGTTGCCTCACAGGCAGGAAGTAGAACATTTGTCCAGCTCACATTTCTATTTCAAAGCCTGGCACGGTACCCAGCACCTTGCAGATTGTTAAGAGGTGTGTGTTGAGTGATTGAGAGTCATGTGACCCTCAAGCCAGGGGCTCTGATACTCTAGGAGTTGGTCCCAACCTAATGCATAAAGACCAATCTCCCGAACTGAGTCCCTTAATCACTCTCATCCTACTAAAATGTATCTCTTTTCAATGTCACAGAAGTTTCCCAGATGCTGCCCTGTGCCATTCCTCACATATCTCTCATCTTTACTGACCTTAAAGCTATCTATAACCCTATCAGGAGCCCCCCAGACCACAGTATCACAATGATCTATATACTTTGTACCAACACATGATCCGAATGAAATCAGCGGTTGAGGGTCACTTCTTAATTTTGGATTCGATAAAGCATTGTATTTATATCTAATTAACTGCTCACAAACTTTTTTGTTTGGGAAACAAATATGCAATTATAACTTCATCATTTGAAAGCACCATTCTGACTAGTTAAAATATGGCAACTGCCATAACTTCTATATATTTCTTCTACCCATCTTTTACCGAAGAATCAACAACCACTTCACGTATTTTCCTAGCCTTCCAGCTACTTCTTTTCCTTAGCCAGAGGTCTCTGTGGCCTTAGCACAAAGCAATATCACACTCAGTATTTAGCTTGTTTTCTTGACTTTAATATTCTTAAAATGCATACCTTCATGCTTTATCACTTATGTATGTATGTAACTCGAGTTAAATAGGCTAAACCTGTGCTTCTGTAATTCTTACTCTATCTCTGTTATCTGCTCCCAATGCAGCAGCCGACCCTGCTACTTGCCCAAGCGGTATGTTTGGGAAGAGGGCTGAAGCGTCTTTGCATCTGCTGCCTTTATGCATTTAATGCACTGATAAGAACCAAAATCTGCTACTAGAGACATGCATTTAATTACATGCTTTGCCATGTTTCAGGAGTAAATATATTATCATGTTTTTTATTTTCTTTCTTTCTTTTATAAATAGAGACTTAATTTACTATTATAGTAGTGCAAATTTTCTCTATGCATGAGCTGCGGCCCTGGAGATACTGCAAGGGAGCCTCCTTCCCATATATTTCCCTAGCATTGTGTAGAGGCTGAATAAATAGTGTTTGCACATGGTAGGTACTAATCAATAATTTTTACTAAATGAACAATGATGTAGTTGCCATTGGGGCTAAAAAAAATACATTTCAAGTTCAACCGAAATACAATCTTTTACTTGCTTGATAGTATCTCAATTTTGACTCCTAAGTTTTAACTACCATCATGTGTAACTCTATATAAATGTAATATCAACGAAGAATCTTCACACTTGGAGAGGACAAATAGGAACCAAGTTGGAGGGAAAATTGAGAAGTTCTCATTTGTAGAAATATTAGCCCTGGTTTCACCATTTACTGATTCTTTGACCTTCACAGAACAATTCAAGTCTATGAAACTCAGTTTTCTCATTCGTCAGAATGGATATATCTGCCTTCCTTTTTTCTTAACAGCAATTTTATGAAGAACATATAAAATTAAGCAGACAAATGAACTTTAAATAATATAGAGTAAGTTTTAAATTCAAATTATGGTGATTTTATTTTTTTTGAGTTGAATTTGAGATGCTATCGTCTTGCCAGTTGCTTCTTTACAATTTCCAGTTAGCCTGGCAAGTTCTAAATATATGTGCGTGGGAAAAGACATTGATGGTTTCTTATTTAGTCATGATTTTGGTATATTTTCTTCTGATCTGAGTTGGTATTTCCTAACGTCATCATGGCTTTTCAAGTGTCCTGACTTGGACATTACGTCATCTAAGAATTCCTCCATTTTGCCTTCATTTCGTGGCTTCCAGTCAAGTGAAGGCTCAAATTCAAGGTGTTTCCTTGTTTTTTGTTTTTTAGCTTCTATAGCTTCTTACAATCTTGCAGCATGTAACCTACAAGGTCTCCTAATCCCATAAACTCTAAATCACATCCCTACTCTCCAAACTACATACAATTTATCTGTTCATACAGCCCACCTGGAGTTTCTCCGTCGTCATGAATTCTGTGTGTTGGCCCCTGGGTTATGGGACCTGGGTGTTACTCAGAACACATGTAAGCTGCCTAAATTTAACAACTGTAACTTCTGCATGAATAAAGGATGTTTGTTCAGCAGTGCTCCGGGGTACAGTAAATTTTGATTTCTCTATTTTAATCTTGTTGGTACGCATGTCTAATTATGCTTGTTGGTTTAGCACTGTGTGGAGAGTGTTAGGTAATGTTATTATCTAGAGTTTGCTCATCCTTAAATGTCAGCCACAGGACTAGAGCCAAAGATCTAGAGTTGAAACAACATGGACTAAGGTTGGGTCAACACTGCCTCTAGGCTCTGTATAATTTTAGAGATTTATAACTTGGATATAAATATTCACACCGAACTTTCCACCATGGCAGGCCTCTTCTGGCCCTTCTCACTGTGTTTCAGATGATCTCAAAATCAGATAAGACGATGATTGGTATTTGGGGGACCATTTTTTGTTTTGTTTTCTTTCTGGTTGCTCTTTGGATTTTCAAATGGCTCATTCCATTTAAAATAAAATAGACTGCATTGCTGCTTTTTTATTTTAATATATTTCAGACAGGTAGCAATGTGTGTGCATGTGTATAAATAGCAATCCTTTAAAGCTAACCATTTCAAGACTATTGTGACTAGATAAGTGAATCCATAAATGCTATTGAGACTAAAGAAATACATTTCAAACAGTTACTGAAGTAGACTCTGATTTACTTGGTAGTTTCTCCATCTTTGACTATAAAATTATAATTATTATCATGTGCAGATCCATATAATTTTTATAATATATGGCATATTATGTCTTGACTTGCATTTTGCAGTTTCCTAAAACTCGCCTGCAATTCTGTTTCTCAAAAGTCACACCTTTGGCTATCAAGTGTGCAGCATCTTTTTCTCAATTTAACTTTTCAGCATCTGATGTCAAAAGGTGACAGTAGTCCCTGTTTGCATTTCTGAAAGATGTGTGAAAGCGCTACCTTCCTGGGATTCCAAGACATGACAATTAAGTCTCTTCTGTTCTCAAATTATAACAAGTCTGAGCAAGGTAGGCACCTGCACATACTTGCACTTGGCTAGAGGAAAAGGTTAGTACTGTTTGTGACTGAAGAAGGTAAAACAACTCTATTGCTGGGGTGCCTGGGTGGCTCAGTCGTTAAGCGTCTGGCTTCGGCTCAGGTCATGATCCCGGGGTCCTGGGATCGAGCCCCGCATCGGGCTCCCTGCTCTTTGGGAAGTCTGCTTCTCCCTCTCCCACTCCCCATGCTTGTGTTCCCTCTCTCGCTGTGTCTCTCTCTGTTAAATAAATAAATAAATTCTTTAAAAAAAAAAAAAAAACAACAACTCTTTTGTTTCTTCTTTCAAATCAAGGTCCTATCCACTAATGGTGATGTGACCTTTGGCTGGTTACATAAACACGATTTGGCTCATTTTCTTTTTTCTTAAAGATTTTATTTATTTATTTGACAGAGAGAAACACAGTGAGAGAGGGAACACAAGCAGGGGGAGTGGGAGAGGGAGAAGCAGGCTTCCTGCGGGGCAGAGAGCCCAATGCGGGGCTCGATCCCAGGACCCCGGGATCATGACCTGAGCCGAAGGCAGACGCTTAACGACTGAGCCACCCAGGCGCCCTGTATTTGGCTCATTTTCTTTTCTGTTAAAATGACAATGATAAATAATACCTGTTTCATAAAGCTGCTCCTAAAATTAAATAAATTAGAAGCATGCCTGGTGGTTACTATTTTAATCCTTAAGCTTTGTGACTAAAGATCCTTCAGTATCTGTAAATTAAGGGGCAGGAACCCATCAGAGGATGGTTTGCCACATTTTAAATACCCAGAAGCGTTCTCTGAAAGCCACTTAAATGTTAAACATTTCATTAGGCCTCAGAGCCCTATGATTATGGAAGAGTTAATGATAAAAGATGTAGAGAATGCAGACAGTAGCTATAGAGAACTTTCAAAAGAAGGATCTATACCTGAATATGCAGATTTCTGGAGTCAAGCATAAACTTTTGGGAGAAAACCTGCTTAGGCACTGCCTTGGGGTACAAATGTGAACTGTGGATTTCTTAAACCTCTTCCTCATCAATTGCAAATGAGACAGTTGCACAGATATTGGAGCAAGACACACTTTGCTTACGGTACAGACTTGGCCACTCACTCACTGTGATTTTGAGGAATCCCCTCAAACTATTTGAACCTGTGTCATCACCAGCCAAGTAAAGCTAAAATATCTGCTTGAAAGTGCAGCTTTGAGGAAAAGAGAGGGGAAGGAGGAAGGGGGGAGGGAGAGAGAACACAGCATACTGCCTGTAACACAGTGCTTCCATTCCTCTCCTTAACTGCCCCAAGCACTCAACAGGACACGCTGAGGCAGAGCGCGCCTTTTCCCTGGTCTACCAGGTTCTGTCCCCAGAGCTGGAAATGCTGCAGCTCGGCAGGTGTAGCAGTTACCGGGCTCCACTGTATACAAGAATACCCTGGCTGGGCTCTTTCTGCCAAGGAAGCTGAGGGAGCAAATTTCTCCAGTTTATCTCCACCCAAAATTCTCTTCCTAGTAAGGAGCAATCAAGATATGACACAGCCTCAGTCCCTTAGATTAGCACCCCTAGTTTTTGTTATGAACAGCTACAGCGTTTCTGGTGGGAAGCAAAAAAGGGCGCACCTGGGTGGCTCAGTGGGTTAAGCGTCTGCCTTTGGCTCAGGTCTTGATCCCAGGGTCCTGGGATGGAGCCCCGCATAGGGCTCCCTGCTCAGTGGGGAGCTTGCTTCTCCCTCTCCTCCCCACTTGTGCTCTCTATCTCACTATCTCTGTCTCTCTCAAATAAATAAAATCTAAAAAAAGAGAGAGAGAAAAGAAAAAGAAACATCCAATCTGCACCAGTAGCCCCCATGATCAAAATATAATCAGGATTGGGATGCCTGGGTGGCTCAGTCGGTTAAGCGTCTGCCTTCGGCTCAGGTCATGATCGGAGGGTCCTGGAATCGAGTCCCGCATCGGGCTCCTTGATCAGCCAGGAGTCTGCTTCTCCCTCTGCCTGCCACTCTCCCTGCTTGTGCTCTCTCTCTGTCTCTCCCTCTCTCTGTTGCAAATAAAATTTTTAAAAAATTTAAAAAATATATAATCAGGATACCAAATTTTTAATAATATAGCAAAAATATTTGAATTACTCTGAATTGGCATTCTCTAAAATTCAGCTAACATCACAGATGTACAGAATCTAAGTAGAAAAAGAGGGGGGGAAGAATTCAAGGTGAAAGAGATTAAAAGCCAGTTATTTGTGGAAGCACAGGTATATTGATGCAATACACACAAGCACACACCCACACAGAAGAAATAAGTTCATTGAACAGGGTGTTTGTGAGTACATAGGATAACCTGGTATGTATAATGCAATCCAATACCTCTGGTAGTGTGGATAATAGTTTAATTCCCTATCAGAACTTGATATTAATAGTGATGAAATGTAAGGCAAAGAACAAGAAATGCCTAATTGTTATTTTTATAACTTAATGTCCCCTTTTGCCCAAATTCCCTTTCCTTTTACTACTATTGAAAACGACCTATTGAAAGTTAATTTTCAAAGAATTATAGCAACAGCCTGCCTTTCTAAAACTGCATAGGTTTACAAAACCCATTTCTTTCCTATTTTCTAAATAGCTATAGGCAGAATCATGAAAATTATAGAAAAACACAATCTTCCTCTACTTTATCTTGATATGCATTCTAAATTGTGTCACCGGTAGGAAAAAATAATATCTTGCTTTCATGCATAGTTCAGCATATAAAACGTAATCTATTTGAATAACTATGCAAAGAGCTTCAGCTAAGCAATAAAATGCAAGTCAAGAAAGTATCTATACCTCATCCTTCTATGGATGTTTTAAAATGGGAGCATGTAAACTTCTAGTTGGATGGCAGGCGGTGATCAAACTTACAGTTCTGGCCAGGCTAATGTTGTACTGGACAAAATCTACATTTGAAATATTGGGAAAAGCTTAAAAAAAAAAAAAGCTTCCAATAGTTGGACTTCTCTGCTTTTCTCCAAAAATACGAATCAAAGTATTGTCAAGATTTCTATATTGTAGAATTCCAGTGGTGAATTCCTGTGTTTTTGGTAGCATTTCCACCTATTTATCAAGCTTTTGGTGTTGAATGTTTTCTAATTTCTTTCTTTCACCTGGAGGGTGGTAGTTGAGGCTTCTTGAACTAATTTATTGTTTAAAACTTTCAATTGTCTTAACTATTTCTGAGGGAAAAGCCATGCAAATTTATTTGTAGGGATCTTAAAGAAGAAAAAGAAAGCAGAGTTGGCCTTTGGCCTTATTTTTTAAATAACCAAAAATAATCACATAAGCAAATAAATTACATGGTATTAGGTCACCTAAGATCATCTTGACAGAAGTACAGTTTCCGTGTTTACCTCACATAATTTTCATAGCACTACCAAGAAGCATTTGCCAATTGCTTAACTGTCTTTAGAGATAAATAGAAGCACAACTGGTCAAAGCTCTTCTGATACCTAGCACATCTCACACCATTACCGGATTGGGAATCATTTGTCAAAAACCTTGAGGGACCCTGGAATTTAAAAAAATAATTTTACTTCAAAAAAGTGTAGGAGAATAGCCTTCTTGTTTATAGTTGGAATTAGAGTTCCCATTGCTTAATAAACAGTAAATTAAATGTTTCCCATGATTATCTAAACCCAAGCACTCTAATTCTCTTCCCAGGCTCATAACAGCTAGCACCCCATCCATGCCCTCTGTAGCAGCCCTGATTATGTTGCTCATAGAGTTTGAAATCTTGCCAGATAGAAATTTCTTAATTTTTTTTAATTTCCCACTTTATTTGGGTATTACTTCAAACAAAAGCCAAAATTCATAGTCAGGAGGCAACCCCAAATAATTTAGCCCAAATGTCTATGCTTGAGTGTGAAAAACTGGTTTGCAACCTGATGTTACATATAAGAAGAGAAAGCAGAGCCCAGGGCTGAGGTCTCCAAGCTCACATTTAAGCCAGTGATTCCCAAACTTGGACACATAGAAGAATCCCCTGGGGGTCTTTTAAAAATATTGATGTCTTGCTCCCACCAGCGGTATTTTGATATAATTTGTCGGAGGTGCAATCTACACATGGGGATTTTTATTTTTTTAAATCCAGGTGGTTTTATTCTGCAGCAAAGTTTGGGAACCGCTGATGTGGAATGTGGATTTACAGGCTTTGGGATGGACCAGAATAGCACTCTCTCAGCTCCTTCCTTACTTAAAAGAAATCTTATAAATGATGATTGTTTGCAAGTTTCCTTTCCATTCCCACCCCTCATAACCTCAGGGAAAATGAAACAGTGCCTCTGTCCGTGATTTTTCATAAAGCTTTAGACATATCTACAATGGGGGAATGTACGGGGAAGGATATTCGTCTTAATTATGTTAATCCTCCTTAGCCAAGGAATGGGAAGTTGAGATCATCCCTCTGGATCAACAGAAATATGTTTATCATTGTCATAAAATTGTTTGGGAGCAATTTAAATACATCCTTCAGGATTGTAAAAGATTCATGAAATAGCACTATATTTCCCTGTGGGTCATTCTATACCATGTAGAATACCAAAGGCTAAGACTTTTTTTTTTTTTAATTTCCCTATGTTATTATTTCAGAATTCTAAGTGATTCTGAATGAGTATGCCAATTTAACTCTATAGTAGTCATCATGATTTTGCCTCTTCATGGAAAATATTTTCAGCTCTAGCTCATCATCGGGATTTTCAAATAAATAGCAAGTTTCAGACACGTAATAATAGGGCTTTGTAACATCTTTACAAAATACAGAAATGCTTACAAAGTTTGTCTGATTTTTATTAGACACTTGAGGTAAATATGCTTTTAGAACCATTTTAGATGGACTGAAAACGAGACAAAAGGTATTTCCATAGATTTCATAGTACTGAAATTGTTTTGTGATTTCTGATATTTTAAATATTAGAAGTGTTCTTTAGATATTTATAATTAATAGTACAAATTTTTTTCACAGTCTCTAAAACTTTTATTTTCATTTATTTATTTGAATATAGTTGACACACAATGCTACATTAGTTTCAAGCATATAACATTGTGATTCAACATCTCTCTACATAATGCTGTGCTCACAAGTCTGGCTACCATGTGTCACCATACAACACAGTTACTATATCATTGGCTAGAATCCCTCTGCTGTGGCTTTTATTCCTGTCTTATTCACTCCTTAACTGGAACCCTGTATCTCCTCTTCTCCTTCACCCATTTTACCCATCCCCCACCCTCTTTCCCTCTGGCAAATTTAATTTATTGACTATAAATTAGGAGCTCTGGAGCTTATCTGTTTTCTTTCTTTTCGTAACTAGTATTAACTAAGCATAGTTTCCAAATATATTTAAATAATCAGTAATAAAAATAATAATAGTTAAAGTTCTATTAATAGTAATAGTAGTTAACATTTAGCCAGGAATATGGTACACGAATTATTTCCATTATGTCTTCTGAAGTTCAGTAAGGAAAGAATTTTTATTATCCCCGCTTCCTAGAAGTGGAAATAAGATTAGAGAGATTAAATGATTTTCCTTAGTTACACACAGAATAAACCACAGGAGCCAGGATTCAAACCTAGGTAAGTTATCCCCAGTATCCATGCTCACTGTAACATAATACAATTAACACAAGAGCTTAAGTAAATGTGTAACATCTAAACATCCTGAAGGAAAGTTTAAAAGCCAGTCACTATTTATTGGCCAATGTGATATGCTGTTCAGATATTTAGAAATATGAGTATGTATGGATTTTATTTCTGACCAAATACTTGCTATCACTTACATGCGGTCTTTGTTTTTACATAAATGGATTGATAATTAACAAAATCCAAAAGGTTTTTCTTTTTCTTTTTTTTTTCAGAATAAACACATATACGTTTTAAATACTAAAGACTCTATGTGAATTATCACCATCTGGATATACATTAGTGAGGCTCTTAAAAAATATAAACTTATACATTAAATAGAAGAATATTTATTTCCCATTTAGGGTGTAAACCTCACATCCCTCCTTTCACCCTCTTATTATCTGACAATCACAGGGGCATCAGGGGCCAGGCTCTTTACAACATCAAACTCAAACAGCTTAACCCATAACTGGTTTCTTTCAAGGACTTCCAATTAAAAAAAAACAAAAACCTGAGCAATGTTAAGTTTTTCTTGTAGCTACATTGACAAGGTGATATGTGTTCTGATGTGCTGAGACAATGCCTAGAATTCAAGAGTTCCTCTTGTAAATTACTGTCATTCCATAATTGCAGATAGAAATTGGCATACATTTTAGATGGAATGTCTAATAAGCTAATTGTCTATAAATTCTAAAAAGAAGAGTTACCATTTAAAAATGAATTCACTACATTCTGGATGCAGATTGAAAAACCGTATCAGAAGTAGTGATAAACAGGGCGCCTGGGTGGCTCAGTCGGTTAAGCGACTGCCTTCGGCTCAGGTCATGATCCTGGAGTCCCGGGATCGAGTCCCGCATCGGGCTCCCTGCTCGGCAGGGAGTCTGCTTCTCCCTCTGACCCTCCTCCCTCTCATGCTCTCTGTCTCTCATTCTCTCTGTCTCAAATAAATAAATAAAATCTTAAAAAAAAAAAAGAAGTAGTGATAAACATAAACAGAATTGCAAGAATAAAAATTATTCTTAATTCAGAGATGATGCTGGGGTAGTCGAGGCTGCTGAAAAGACACACACACACTTTCATACATATTAGGAACACGTAGGGTTATGTAGTCTCTTGATGAGAAAATAAAGAGGCATATAAATCTAATAATTAAACGTTGATGGGTATTTGTGGTTGACATCATTACATCATAGCCATATTGGACTCTGAAACATCACGCTCTTTGCTGTATACCACAATAACTTAAATTATTTGTTTTTTGTCTGCTTTCCTGTTTCTAAATGGGCTCTTGCTGAGCAGGAGAGAAATACAGGTGTATAACCCTGGAATTTTGTCATAAAAGTTTTTAAGAACCATGGAATGTAAATTTCTTACACGCTCCATTAAATGATCAAAAAATGTAAATCAAGAAATGTTTTTACTAAAAATCATCTTTATTTCAAGCTTGTTTAGTGACGGGTTTAGTCTTTCAAATAATTTCCAATTAGAAACATAACAGAATTTGATATCTTGAAGTTCCCAAATTAGAAGTATGGCTTTAAAATATTGAAAGAAATACTTTAATAAACTTCAATAGGCAATATGAAAACATTTTGAAAACTGAATAATCAACAAAAATGACTCCATCCTCCCAGTAGATGCTGGAAAAAACCTAGACCTAGTCTTTCAGGTGCTTGGGAGGCATGATGATTTATGCTATTTGGAGAAAAAAAAGGAGCATAAGTGGCATAAAATATGAGAAAACATCTAAGCAACTTAAAACTGAAACAGCAGGAAAGACTATAGCAATTTTAGAATCTTTATGGACAAACACCTAAAATTAATGTTACTAGTGCCCTGAAGTTGTAGCAGAATGCCGGGTGTCTGCTAGTGATTCAAGACTGAAATCCTCAAGGAAAACACGATCCTGCCACTGTGGTTCTGCTTCTTTGCTTCTTCCCTTCAGACTTCTTTTTTTTTATTTTATTTTATTTTATTTTTATTTTTTTTAAAGATTTTATTTATTTATTTGACAGAGAGAGACACAGCGAGAGAGGGAACACAGGCAGGGGGAGTGGGAGAGGGAGAAGCAGGCTTCCCGCCGAGCAGGGAGCCTGACACGGGGCTCGATCCCAGGACCCTGGGAACATGACCTGAGCCGAAGGCAGACGCTTAACGACTGAGCCACCCAGGCGCCCCTTCCCTGCAGACTTCTTTACTTCCCAGTTCTCATGGCTATTCTTTAAAGCAAATGATTACTTAATTCATAACTCAAGTTCAAAATCTAAGCAAGTGCTTAGGTATGAAAAGAACAAATAGCACCAGCAAAAGAAACTTGGTTTCTAATCTCACTTTGCCCAAAATAATGACTCTGGTAACCTGTCTGAGCCTCCATTCCCCCTTTGGTGCACTCTACCCAGAGTTTCTGATTCTTTGGCTTTCAGGTCAGGTGGGCGAATTTACATGTCTAACAAGTCCCCGGATGATGCTGATGCTGCTAGGTTAGGGAACACACTTTGAGAGTGACTGAATTAGGCCATCTAAGGTCCCTATTGGGCCTATCATTCTGATCTTTCTATGTGAAGATTTCAAAATATCTGTCCAATTTTTCCCCCAACAATATTGTTAATACTGGCCTTTTCACATTTTTATTACACAAAGAATAGAATAACTATATCCTTATACTGGATAGTATACGTACAGACAGGCATTAGTATTTTCTGGCATCTTTTTAGGAGAATGAAACTTATACTATACCTAACCAATTGTCTTTGGTCTGTTATTCTTATTATTCACATTAACAGATATGAAGACAGAGGAGTTAACTTCCTCAGAAAATTGCTAGTTAAAAAAAAAAAAAAAGAGCCAAGTTTAACTCAAGCTTTTCTCTCCTGGGTCACTAAATTATGCTTTAGTTCAATCTTGCTTTAGAGAGATGTGCCTGACATCATATCTTCCACTGAGGAAAGATTTTGAAATTATTTTGGTATCTCTATATGCTCTAGACATGAATAGATTCAAATCTGAATCAACACAACAATCTCAAGGTGCAATTTTTCTGGGTAGTAGTGTGAACACAATGATATCAACAGTCAGAATAATTATTATCACAGCCCAGTATAGTAGTTTGAATGTGTATCAGATGTGTCAGCTTTGATATGAGTTCTGGGTATAAATATCAGTTCCATAGTGCTTCCCCCCTCCCGCCCCCTTTCAAAGAGACAAGTTCAACAAGAGCTCTTTAGCAGTCATGAGGCTGGGGCAAGTTTATATAGTTGCCCGGTATCTCAGGCGTTCTCCTGCCACCCAGCTGTTCCTGCCATTCTTGGCAAAGAATTGTCTGCAAAGAGCCCGAGGCAGAATCCAAGGGCAGACTCATATCCCAACAGGGCTATTCTTTCATAACAGCTGTGGGGCTTGGGATGTTTTGGTCAGTTTCCTCACAGCAGACCCAAATTAGTTTTTCCATGCATATTGGTTGATAGGAAAAGATTGCATTGCCTTTTACCCCTTTTGTACTCAATCCACAAAACTTATTGGTATCTGGATTTAGACCATGTCTTCTCTACATGGAAAACACAGGTGTAATTTAAGACACCTTCTTATCAGGGCAAGAGTCTTTTTTTATCTCCTAACATCCTGAGGTAGTTGCAGACTTTCATGGTCTGGTCTTGAATCCTGGGCTGGCCAGCTCATTAGGGCTGAGTGGTGAGGTGGGTCACACACCCCGGAAGTCAGAGAGGAAGAAAGCCCTGTTTGGCCAGTCAGTCTTCATGTTCTTGTACTGGATTTGACAATTCTGAACTCTAGAGTGGCTCCTGAGTACCAACTGGGACGTTCATTCTTATAGTTTGGTATCCAGGGTTTTTCATCTGGACTTTGCCATAAATTTTCTGCTCTGGGCAATTTAGTATAATTCCTTGTCGAAAATAATGTTATAAGAAATAATGAAAAAATAAAAGTAAGAATTGTGTGATTGCTGGTCATTTCAGACTCTGGGATAAAGTCTGAAAGAGGAGACATATGGGTCTTTAAATGTTCCCCAAGGGCGCCTGCGTGGCTCAGCTGGTTAAGCGACTGCCTTCGGCTCAGGTCGTGATCCGGAGTCACGGGATCGAGTCCCACATTGGGCTCCCTGCTCGGCGGAGAGCCTGCTTCTCCCTCTGACCCTCCTCCCTCTCAGGCTCTCTGTCTCTCATTCTCTCTCTCGCAAATAAATAAAATCTTAAAAAAAAAAAAATAATTAAAAAAAATAAATAAAATAAATAAATAAATGTTCCCCAATTCCCAGTAGGTTCCGAGCTGTGTACCATGGCACACATAGCAAGAACCGAGACTAACGACAGTTCTACTCATGTTGCTGAGTGTCAGAATATACTCCCATTAGAGTATCATCACATGGGCAAAAACACTAATTGCCTGGTATGGAGAAAATGTTCAGTAGGTTGCCATGATTATCAAATTAGGTATATAAACTTGCTTGTGATAAAAATCCTCTACAATCAGGCTAGATATCCCTTTGATGCACAGCTCATGCTTTAGACAGCCATGTTTCTTCCAAAAAGCCCACAGACTAGAAGGCTAACATTTCCTCAGTGTTTGTCACATGCATCCTGCACACTCTGGTCCTACAAATCCTACTTCTTACCTGGACATCCCTCTTCCTCCTGTGAAGATCCCGTTATATTTTGTTCTTCTCTTACAAGCATTTAAATGATGTTTTTGGAGTTGAACAGTTAAAATATCAACTCTACCATTAACTAGCTATGACTTTGGGAGATTATTTAGCACCCCGAGTCAAAGTTGTCTCATTTAGAACAAGGGATAATAATAACTGCCTCACAAAATTGTTGAGAGAAATAAAAATTAAAATTAAGATTTGTAAATATCTGCACAAAGCACAGTAAGCAGATTTTTTGTTATTAAAGAAACACTGTAAGGTTTGATTATAAAGGTTGCCATAAAAATGTTAATTCTAAATAGAGTGAATCTTCTAATTTAAAACTTTTTCAGATTCCCCTTAATGTCTAGACTGGACTAGAGAATTACCATACGTGTTAGTCAATCATATATATCAAAAGGTAAGTCTAGTCACATTTGTACATGTATGTGTACATACATATGGTGCTTTAAATAATTTTTACTGTGCTGAGAAAAAAAAATCTATATCAAAAAATTCTGCCTCCCATAATTTTGTGAGTATTCTTACATTTAATTTAAGAGAGTAGAGACAGTCTACAACTTTAAATAAGGTTATGATTCCAAGCACTTTGGGGAACGTAAAACATTGAGTTAACAAGCACAGACGTATTATGGCTTATTATTAGAACCCTCCCCTGAGCAGCTTTTCACAGAGAGATGGCACAGGGGACACAGACAAGAGGCAGGCTTGGAGTAAGGAGGTACGAGTGTCCAACATCAGCACACATCAGGTTTTGTCTTGAGGAACACTTGACAATATGCCGCCATGGTGAGCATTTGTCAATTCCCTTCCCATCATTCATTGCTTCATCCTCCTGGCACTCTATATCCAAGAGGGGGGCCCTATGTAACAAAACTTTTTAATTTAGTTTTCTTATTTGAACTTTCGCTATACAGTTTCGATTAATGAACTTTGACTCTTGATGCACTTATTTCACTGGTCTAAACCTGGCCCACTTTTATATATTTATTTAGTTCATTAAATAGCGAGTTTCACATTCTACTAAGAACACACGGACCCGACATCTCAAAGGTCTAACTATGAAATTGTTATATCGATCATTATTACTTGTACTGATTTTGTTAAAGATCGAATAAATAGAGGCATTACACTCTGACCATCTGACAAAATAGGTAATAGTGGATAAATGGTTTTTGTTTTCTCACTGTCCACAACCTTGCTTCATACGATTCTAGTCATCTGCCAGTGCAAAGACCCTAACTAGCCATGGGATGGTTATGTGGTCCAGGCCTGATCAGTCATGGCAAAGCACCACCTGACTACTGTGAAGAGACCAAGGATGGATATCTCACCAAAGAGAGACGATCAGAATGTTGCACACCAATGCTGAGAGATGGAGACATCCTCCTCTCTCAACATTTGCTAAACGAGGATTTTAGGACCCCTGCACTGTTGCCAATCTCCCCTCACCTGCTATCTTGTGACGAAAATCTATCTGAAAAAAAGAAAACTAAACAAAATAAACAAACAAAACAAAAAAAGAAAGGAAAGGAAATGTGCTCAGAAAAGCAGAGGTTATATAGGGAGTAGGAAAGTCCTAAAGATAAAATCTGAGTCCCTTAAGTCACTGAGACCAGTTCTATCCCAGTAAAACGTGACAATAAATTCCTTTTGAGCTGTAAACTAATTTGGCTTGGATTTCTGTTACTAGAAAATGAGATCTCAGTCGTTAACATCACTAACTGAGGAGAGTTAATAAGTTCTGGTGTTTAAGAGCATAAAACCTAAACGAGAGTATTTGGATATCCTATGTATGTCACTTAGTAATTCCAAAACTTTGCACACTCAGTTTATCTGTTTCCTCCTCTGTAAAATGGGATGATAATGGCACCTGTCTCCATGGGCTTTTTTAAGAATGAAATGAGTTGATTTATGTAAATAACTTAGAATGTTCTTGGAACATATGCGGTGCTCAGTAAGTCTAACAATTAATTCTTCCCTTCAAACCATCATTATAAAAGGTTTTGGTATAACCCATGTTTCCATCTGGTGGAGTTAAGTACAATAATGGTTATAGTCACTATTTGCATTTATTCAACACCTACTTTCTGAAAGCCTACCGTATGCAAGAAAGCACTGTTTTAGGCTGGGTTGTAGCAGTGAATGAAAGTCCACAGAAACTTAAATACTTCACATTCTAGTCTCTAAAAAGGTAACGAACAAACAAAATGATTAAGTAAAATACATTGTTTGTTAGATGTTGATAATGCTACGAAGAGAAATATAGTCAAAAGGGGGCAAAGGACCGTAGGCTTTGTTGAAGCCCCAGGTCTGTGTGGACCTCAGGAAGAGGGCAGGATTTAAGTACTCTTAATGCAAATGAAGAAGCCAGAACATTCGGGTGGAGGAATTCCAGGAAGAGCAAGTGCAAAGCTCTGAGGTAGAAAAAAGCTGGATAAATTTGAGGAACAGTAAAAAATAAGCAAGAGAAGACTAATAGGAAATCTGAAAGGTAATAAGGAGCAGAGATTATGTAGAAACTTCTGGACCATTGTAACAGTTCCAGCTTTCATTTTGAGTGAAATAGTGAGACACTGGACAGTTTAAACAGAGAAGTATTATGCTCTGATGTACCGTTTTAGGATTATCCCAGCTACTTTGTGGAGAACAGGATCTGGGGAGAAGCCCACCAAGAGTATTGTGAGGGAAGGATCCTAGCACAGCTGATGCCTTCCTTCTGTTCCCAAGAAGAACCTTGTGCTTTGTACAGGATGAACTGGCAAGCTCACAATCACACTGCATGCAAAGATCTCAGAGCAGAGTCAGGACATCCCGGTTCCCACAAATCAGACTCATAGAGACTTTCCTTGGCTATGCCCATGTCAATGGCCC
This sequence comes from Neomonachus schauinslandi, assembly GCF_002201575.2. NCBI lineage: Eukaryota > Metazoa > Chordata > Mammalia > Carnivora > Phocidae > Neomonachus > Neomonachus schauinslandi. The sequence continues at coordinate 66,162,328 of NC_058410.1, forward strand.
TCAGACAAGCTCCCAGCTTTCTGTATCTTAGACCTCATTGGTTCAGGGTCGGAGGTCCTTTTACTATAAATTGGAGTGCATGCCCACCTCAGCTGGAGAATGCATCCTCTGGCCATAGGGGGACCAACACATTGCAAGGGGCTGGATCATGTGTCCTCTCTCTCTCTCCTCTTGCTGTACCACTTGGGCCTGGTGTGCATGTCGTTTGTCTTGGCGACCTCAAGTCATACTTGGGTCTCTTCCCTGTGTGATACTTGTCTGTCTTTTGACCTTGGTTGCATCCATGTTATATTCTATCCTGTGACACAGCCTGACCACCTAATGAAGCAATATCCAGGAGAGAGATGATGGTAGCTTGGAGCTGGTGGCAGTGGTGGAGTTGGTAAGAAAAATTAGACTGTGGATCTATTTTGAGGGTGGAGGCAAATTGACACTGATCAGAGGTAAGATGTGGGCTAAAGGAGCAGAGCAGTAAAGGGTTACTCGAAGGACTAAACAACTGAAAAAGATAAAGGCCAGATGAGGGTCCTGGAAGAAAAGTCTGTTTGAAGCTAGGTAGTAATTAGTTTGTTTTTGTAGATGTTGATTTGGAGCAGGGGCTATTGGATAAAGAAGTGGAGGTGGTGAGCAGTAGTTTGACAAGAGGGTCTGTGTTTTAGAGTAGACACTGAAGTGCATGTAGATGGCAAGGAAAACCATGAAACTGGATGAGATCATCAGGAATGAATGCAGATAGAGAAGTGGGCCAAGGACAAATCTGGGGCACTCCCAAGGCCAGGGAGGGGAAGAGAAACCACCAAAAGAGATGAAGGAGAAAGGAAGAAACCCAGAAAAGAGTGTTATTCGAGGAGACAGGGGCAAGAGGGCCTCATGCAGGAAGGAGGGATCAACTCTGTCAAATGTCACAGATGAATCAAATAAAACGCACACTGAATACCGACCCAGGGTGACCTTTACAACAGCGGTGTTTGCAGAATGGTGGGGCGAAATGTTTACTGGAGTCCTTTCTAGGGAGAATGAGAGAAGAGAAATTGAAGATTGGGAGTACTGACGTTAGGCTTCCCCCTTGGAGTTTATATCTTAATCTTTTGGAAAGATTTACTTGCTATTAGACATTTTACTAATGTAAAACTTACATGGCAATTAATTTAATAAATTCCTACTTAACGTCTAATAAAACATCTGTGCCTTTTTGTCCACTGTGATGATTGAGATGTATGGCATGCAATAAAATTATTAATAATGTTATCCTTTTGAATGAGAATCTACTCTTTGATTCACACCATTAAATAACCTTTTAATCTGTGAGCCAAAATGTCACCCTGTACCTTGGACTCGTTCCTAGGGATATTAGTGGGTAAAAAAGAACATTCCTTAGCCGGTTTATTTTTCTTTAGTATTAGTGCAGTTTGGCTCATCTGAACGTCTGTAGTAAATTGCTTTTTACCCAGGAATTTGTAAATAATTTAGTTGGAGCATTTCTAACCACGTGTGTGTGTGTGTGTGTGTGTGTATTTCTTATTAAATTCTGGCTAGAATCCATCATTTCTGGAATTGTATTGTTTTACAGATTTTTGTGACTGGTTTGTCACAAAAAGTAGAAAAAAACCCAATCTTTTTCTTTGTTTCTGGATAGCATTTTCATTTGGCAGTGGTGGTATTTCAACAGCATCTACTAGATGCCTGATATTGGGTCATGGCAGAGGCTGAGACACTGTTGAGTGTTTTTGATAACGCATATTCATAGTCCCGAGCTCAGTGTATCACCAGACAGACCAAAAAAGGTTGGCTCTTTTGAGCAATGTGTTCCTAGCAATCTACTTGGTTTCAACTTCAGTACAAACAGATGGATTTCAATAACATACACAAATCCCTTGCAGTTTGGGGAAGAATATTTATTTTTCCCCTAAACCATTCCATTTGAGCATTGGATTTTTCCACTTAGAATAATTAGTAAGAATAGACAAATTTATAATTACATAAATTACAAGAATTTCAACACAGATATACATACACACACACATACACACACACACACACTCACATATATATAGTGATCTCAGACTATATGATAACTACTATTTATTTCTGGAGATTTCTAGATGCAGGCATAGGTAATTTAAATGGATGTATCATGCATATGGTATAATAATTTTAAAATATCAGATTTTAAATATCTATAAGCACACTTATGGGCATAAAAAAAAGGAATACTTGAATACTAACTGGGAAAGAGTAAGGACAAATTTATGTAGAATTTTACAGAAATCTGTATCATCTCAGGACACCTGGCAGGTTCAGTTGGTAGACATGCAACTCTTGATCTCAGGGTCGTGAGTTAGAGCCCTATGTTGGGGATGGAGCTTACTTTAAAAAAAATTTAAAAAGAAATATTTATCATCTCTTGTATTAGTTTTCTATGGCTACTAAGGCAAACACCATAGACTGGGTGGCTTAAACAACAGAAAATGATTTCCTTACCGTCCTGGAGGCTAGAAGTCTGCCATCAAGATGTTGACAGGGTTGGTTTCTTCTGTCTCTCTCCTTGGATGGATAGCTGTCTTTTTCTTGTGTCTTCAGATAGTCTTTTCTGTGTCTCTCTGTGTCCGAATTTTCTCTTTTTAGAAGGACACCAGTCATCCTGGATTTGGCTCACGCTAGTGACCTTATTTTAACTTACTTACCTCTTTAAGACTGTATGTCTTCTCCAAGTACGGTCATATTCTTAAGTACTGGGGTTAAGAATTCAGCGTAACAATTTGAGGGTGTGGGGCACAATTTAGCTATAACATTTTCTATCATATTAAACAATTTAAAACTCATTCCTAGAGCAGTGGTTATCAACTGTATTTGAGTGTATATCCTATTTAAAAAAATATTTGTAATGCATACCCACAATATTTATACGTTTATTTACTTATAAATTGGAATGTCTAAAACATACACAAACGTGGACAGTCTAAAGAATGACCTGAAGAGGGAACATATTAAATGTTTTCTTTTCATCATAGCTTCACACTATTATCTAATTTTTCAGGAGCAATGTGTATTTAAGAAGAGGTCTGTCATATCACTAATGCATACAAATAATTTTGACATTTCAAATAATTTCCCTGTTTATTTAATTTTAAGGGGAACAACTTCTAGTCACATTGTCATTGTTTTTTACCTCTTCATGTGGTTGGAGAAGAGCTCTGATAATTGGGGATCTGGACAAAGTCCCTGGCTTCATGGAGCTTGCCTGGCTTCAAGAGGATTGCCTTCTACTGGGGAAAATAGCTAAAGCGATAAAAAACTATAGACTCTAAAGCAAGCAGGACAAGGAAGAAATAGTCATCAAGACAAAGGGAAAATGCTATTTGAGTTGAAAAGTCCATAGAAGGCCTCTATCAGGTGACATTAGAGCAGAGACCAGAGTAAAATGAGGGACAAAGCCTTGGGTAAGTTTGAGCAGTCTCCAGACAGGGTTGGTTTGCTCAGTGCCTGTCTCTCTCCCTCAGGACAATATAAACGTCACAAGTGCAGAATCTTGGCTGTTAGCTACCTTTGGTTCTTCAGCAGTGCCTGGTACAGAGTAAAAATTCAATACATCTCTTATTAATTCATTGTAAAATTCCTTACCTTTTTGAAAAATTAGTTTGGTGGTAAGTTAGGGGAGAATTGTAAAAATGCAGTGGACAAATGTGTTTTAATAACAAAACTGCCAAGATGCTATGTGAACGATGATGTGAAAACAAATCCGATATAAGCGATGTGAGATATACTGAAAATCGTGAGTGAAATGTTGATTATTAAAGGTACAAGGAAACAAAGTAGACAACTGAATAAGCAAAAGAAAAGGCAAATAATATCATATTAATTCACTTTCTGTGGGAACTCAATTTCCAGGTCCCAAGTTTCAGTTATTAAACATTTTCTGATTCCCTGTGTCATTTAGGTTCTCTAGGAAGTGAGGCTGAGATGCTAGTCCAAGAGTTTTGTTGGGTAGAATAAGAATGAAGCCAGACTGGAAGAAAGCCTTCAGACTGCAAGGCAGCAGGGCTGACATGCCTGAGAGGGAGGGTAGAGCTAGGGGGACAGAAGTGAGGAGGAGCAGGAGTGGACAGGGTAAGCCTCTGACGGAGTTGGAGATCTGACAATGTCTCCACCACGTGCCAACAGGGAGCTCTAGAGCAGAGATGGCGCGGGACAAGTCCTATATGGGGCAGAAATGGCCAGGCCCTCCCCTCCCCCCCCGGGCTCAGTCATTGCTGGGTGGGGTGACAGGGTAGAACAGAAACAGAGGATACAGCATGAATGCCCAGAGGCTGTTAGCTGACTGTTCTTTGCACCCCCCCCACTCAACAATCTCTTTCTCCATGGAAGATCAGAGAGGGGCACCCCATGCCCGTCCTTCTTACAAAAGAAGTGGCCACATGTGGATGCCTGTCCAGGGAACAAACATTAGAGATTTCCTCGTTATTCTGTCTCTTCTCTTGTGTGGGCATTATTTGTCTTATCAACAGCCAGACTTACTTGATGAAAATCTTCTTAAGCCCCCCCATCTATTTTGTGAGTGTTGATTTTGCTAAATTTAAAAACTCATGCATTTAGCCACAGGTAAACCGTAAGCACTGCAAATTGCTAAAAGCTAATGGAACAGTCAGGGTCCTATCATACCTTACCCCTTTCCCAAAGAATCTCCATCCCGTGTGGTTGTCCCAGAGTGACAGGGCCAGCTCAGGCATCTATTAATATTAGTGAAGATGAATCTCTTTATCTTTGCCTTATTTATGAAGAAGCACACACAGATGACTAGAAATTCTACTTCCTCCTGGTGCCCATTTGGAGAGTGGGAACATTCTATGACATGATGACACCTATGAGCAATGAGGACATTGTGCATAAGGGCATGAACGGGTCTACAGGCCTTTTGGAGGCAAGATTCTGTGAGGGACTTTGCTTACCGCCCCTGCTGACTGCTGGTATCAGGGGCAATCCCCACAGCCCAGTCCGCTTCAACACGAGCCCAGGTGGCTTTTCACATGGCTACTTAACTACAATTTTTTGAGGGCTTAACATATGTTAAGAGGCATCTTATCTATTTTTTTTTTGGCCTGTGGAGTAATAAGATTTCCTCTATTTTGTAGATGGTAAAATTGAGACAGAATAAGTGATTAAATATCTCACTCAAAATCACACAGCTGGAATGTGGCAGACCTGAGATTCAAATCTAGGTCTGATTCCAAATTTCAAATTCTAACCACTAATTATTTCTCAGAATGAGAACTTACATGACTCACTAAAATACTATTTAAAAAATTAGAAAGAAGAGTAGCACTTCTGGCCCATGTATAATATGAGGATACATGCATTTATTTTTCTTTATTTAGTGATTTGTTTCTCCCTCATTACTTTAGATCTTGCTTGTTATGGGCAGCTATCCTTCCCATGCCCTATTTTTATTTCAAAAACTCTCTTTTGCTGTGATATTGAGAACAGGTTTCTCATTAGTATTCAGGTGACAATGGGAGGAAGCTACCAAACAATGCACATGAAGGAGGCAAGGCTGTCATTATAAACTGAGCTTATGAGAAATGCCAGTCAATGCTGGTTGCTCATAGGCTTTTCTTTCTTTTCTTTCATTGTCTTTTTTTTTAAACAAGGGAATCATTTAGAAGCAGCCTCTGCCTGCACGGTAACATGCCGAGAGCAATGGTAGTGTCTGGGTGGGTTGGAACCAGAGCGGAGAGCTTAAAAGAGATTTAGGAAGCATGCCAGGTCCACAGAATGAGCCTCTGAATCAGGTGGGTGCATAGTTGACCTTTCGTAGAGGGCAACAAGCTTTGCTCTCTTTGTTCTTGACAAAATTACTCAGCCATTGCCATGTTCATGTTCCTGCTCCATGTTCAAAAATTCCCGGGGCAGATTCTGCTTTGACACCCTAATAAGAGCAGCCATCTATAACTGGCTCAGCATTCATTAGTTGGCAGAACCCAGGGCAGCGGTCGCTCCCCGCCAGGTGTTGAGGACCCTCTGTGCTGAGATGTGTGTGACTTCCCAATGCTGTGCAGTGAGAGCTCTCGTGGAGCAGCCTTCCTTGGTTGGACTCCACTGGCTTCTCAGTTTGTTGCTGCCATAGTGAGTGAGGATTCCAAGGCCATCCCTTTGGACGCTGCTGGGTGATCATCTCCAGGCAGAACAAAAGCAGGTAGGATGGCCCCCTGAATGGGGGGGGGGGCGTGGGGTTGGAGGGAGATGGGGGAGAAATATGTCCTAGCCTCAGAAAAACTCTCTCTGCTCACCCTCCAGGATCTGTGTAACCCCAGTGGGGCTGGTGATAGGCATTGGGTTAAGTACTTCTGTTCTAGAACATAAGTTCTCTGAAAGGAACAAATGGGTCTGTGTCCATATGTCTACATCCCGAGCACCCTGGCACTGAGTTCATCATAAGCAGTTAATGAATACTTATTTTTTATAAATAGATGGGTTGAAAGAAAAACCTTCTCTTTGCATTGGCTATTTGATTGGTGTTACCCATCCAAAAGAGTACCTCCAGATGTGCTGAGGTGACCACTCACTTGGCTTTCATGGCCCTCCTGGTCGGTTCCGTTGCTGGCTCCTCCTTGTCCACCTATGACTGGTTCTCTGTCACTATGTATGTCTCCTCTAGCTCTGGCTGACTCTCCAGGCTCTAACTTCATGCTTTCTCTAACTTCTCAATGCTGCCTGTCTACTAACAATCCAATGTCTGTTTCCATGATCTTCACTCTCCAGGGCCTCCCAAGCCTTTCCATGACACATCATGACTTTAAAGCTCAGTGATCAAACCAATCTTTCTCTCAAACAACCACCCTCCTGTCACATCTCCTTCTCTAACCTTCATTTGTGTTCTTTAGGTGGGACTATGTCATGAACACGGGGGATTTTCTTTGAAAATAATGATGCGTGCTAATGTGAAATGTTTCTCTGGGAACAGAGTCTACGGTGAGCACAGCTGAGGAACGCTTGCCCAGGGTAGAAATGAAATGCAGTGTGGTTTTCCATTCTCTGTACTTTGAAGATATGCTCTCATTCAGCAGGTATCTGAGCAGCTATTTTGAGCATATCGCCAGGCCAGGTTCTGGGAGGAATACAAAAAATCAGGTTCCTCACCATTCAGTGGCTTGCAGGAAGAGCATTGTAGTCAGGCCTACAAGACTAACAGTGGGAAAGATAAAGGGATGTGAGGCGTATGTGAACACTGTTGATATGGCAGGGGTTTGAGGAGCAAGAGGATTGCTAAGAATCCGAAAGACCAAAAATAAATGCTTTCCCTCAGGCTGGTTTGGTTCACTCCTAAAGAAGTGTAATCATCTTGGGAGAGTTCTCATATGTTGGAAACATCCAGTGGGACAGATTCTAAAACCTTTTATCTATCATATTTCAAAAAGAGATAATGGAAAATGTTTCTTTTAAAATGTGTGCATTAACATATTTGCCCTTCCAACAAATTATACTAAAAATGTTTTCCCCATATGTTTTCTGTACATATCTCACTTTCAAATAAAATCAAGGAAGGTGACCTTAAATTATATTATTGTTATTTTTAGAAGTACTGAGTATGCAAACATTTGTACAACCCGGATCATAAGTCATGTGAAAATTTTACAATTTTTCTTTTCTTTTTTGGCAGCTGGAGAGAGTGTTATCCTCCACACTGCAAGGGATTTGGCTCCTTAATCAATGATGTCTAGCAAAGGAAGTGGAGGAATACAGGGTAATCTGTAGGGTCTGTTATAATTTGACATATGGACATGTTTCAACTGAAGTAACATCACTAAAGTATCAATTCCTTTCTTCTGGCTAAATACAAGCCTTTTGTATAGGTTATCTACTGTTGTGTAACAAACTATCCCAAACCTCACAGTTTAAAACAACAGTTTATTCTCATCTCTCACTCAGTGTCTCTCATGTTGGAGGCAGATGGTGCGTGAAGCTGGAGTCGTGCGAGGTTCAAACTGGCCTGAACATCCAAGATGGCTCGCTCACATGACTGGCTATTCAGACCGGCTATTGGCTGAGGGCGCCTCGGGTTGTTGACTGGAACACACAATGTGGTGGTTGAGCTTTCAACAGCATGGCTCCTAGGTTTGAGAGGGATTATAACAACCATTAGATATTATACAGATATATGATACATAATGTATTACATCATATATAATGAAATATATATTATACATGTATTATAATTGTATTATATTACTACAGTATATATTGTGTTATTATATATTCCATATTTGATACACTATATTATAACAACCATTTTACTTGGCTCATAACTTTGTACATTGGGAACTTGGGAGGAACTTGGTCGGGAGGTTTGTCTCTGATCCACGTGATGTCTTATGGGACATATTCCAAGAAACTCAAGTTAGAACTGAAAGGCTGCTTATGATTTAGCCTCAGGAGTCCCAGACTGTCATTTCCACTATGTTTCACGGGTCAGTTAAGCCCCTGGGATTAGTCTATAATATTCAAAGAGAAGACATTAGAGTCCACTTCTTAATATGAGAAGTTGCATGTATTTAGAGAACAAGACGGTTTGTCAGTCTTCCTCTGGCCATTATAATGGACTATTCTGCCATATGCAAAATACACTCAGTCCCATTTCAAGGCCTTCATGTTCTCATTTCAGTATGACATTAGCTCAAAGTCCAAGAGCTCACTACCTAAACAAGGTCCAGCTATGGCAGAGGTTTCTCAAGTGTAATTACTCTCAATCTGAGACCTGTGAACTGAGGAGACAAGTTATCTGTCTCCCACACATTGAGCATACAATGCTGATTGAAGAATGGGGCATTGTAAGAATTGGCCCAATACCCAAAGCAGGGAGAGTAAAATGGGATGTATGTCACAGTCACTGATAAAAAGCATTTCTGAAATCTAGCCAGACACATGTTGCCTTTTCCTTGAAACAGGCCCTGATTCTGTTTGAGAATCACTCCTGGGGAGTGATTCTCTATGGATTTAGGCTCTGTGTTCTGGGCTTTGAGCTTTGGTCTATGTATGAAGTTGCAGATCTTGCCCAGCCTGCCTCCAGCCCCAGAAGATTGGGGGCCCGGAGGACTTTTTTTCATTTTGAACTATCTCTTTTTCAGTCCAAGCTAGCAAGTAAAATTTTCTTACAAACTTCATGGGTTTCTTATAAATCAGTCTATTAGGCAAAAGGCAAAAGTCTATTAGGCAAAAGCTCTTAGATACAGGTTCTTCTACACTGAAAGTCAAGATGGCTGTGGGACAACACCCTTAGGATCCATAAACATCCTTTTATCTAGCTAAGTATCTAAATGGCATATCTTCATGATTCTTAGAAGTCTCATTCTTTTATTCTTAGAGAGTCTTTGATCATAGCCTTAAATCTTTCTGAGTTCTCAACAAAGGATCTTAGCATTGTATCCTTGACTTTATCTTCACCCTGAGACCATTTCTTACTTTGAGAAACTTTTCCTTACATGGAAAAACTGTCTCAGATGCTCTATAATTCCATTTTGAACTTGTTTCTCTCTCTCTTTACCATGCCACTAAAAAAAGTTGTCACTTTCATCATTCTGCCTGGAAGTCTCCTTAGCAAAATGTGCCAGGTAGGTACATTCTATTTTCCATGTTATCATGGGTGACAGTGTTAACAAACTTTCCTCCATAACAGAAAGTGTCTCTTTAGCTCCGATCACAATATCCTCATTCTTCACTAATGGTCTTCCCAAGACTCCTTTAGTTTCCATCTGCCTTCTAGCTCTAAAGCAAATGCTTTTTGTTTCAGGTTTTTGTTACAGCAGGATGTAATCTCAAGATATAGTTTCTGTTTCAGTTATTTATTCTGGGGAAAAAAAAAAAACATTGCTACAAAGTTTAGTGGCTTATATCAATCATGTTACTTTGCACAGTTTTGTGTGTCAGGAACTTGAGAAGAACTTGGTTGGGAGGCTTGTCTCTGATTCATGTGATATCACCCGGGACAGCTGGGATTGAAGATGCACTTTCAGGATGGCTTCTTCACTCACAGGTCTAGTATCTCAATGCTCATTGGCTTCTTTGTCCCTCTCCGCATGGTGTCTCATCCTTCAGGGTCTCACCACCTGACTGGGACTTTTTATAGCATGGTACTCTCTGGTAGAGCCACTTAACTATGTAGCATATGGCTTCCAAGAGGAAGGAAGCAGAAGCTCTCAGGCCAGGTAAGATTGAAGCCTGGAACTGGCATAGTACTATTTCTGCGCTTATTTCTATTTGCACAAGAAGACACAGGGTCCACCAAGTTCTATGAAGTGGAGAAATAAATTCTACTTTTTGAGGGGGAATGTCAAGAAGTCATTGCAGAAGGGCATGTGGGTTGGTCAATAGAGTTGTGAGCATCTCTGAACCGAACGTACAGTCTGCCACTCTTTCTTTCATCTTCCTGCCAAAACTTCCACTCCATAAACCTCAGGGCCACATCCTCCCATCTGTCTGCCCCACTCAATGCCATGTTGAAAAATTGATGCTGTCTTACCCCAGTGAACATGAAAATTGGCGCTTAATGTCAAACATTTTATTGTACTTAGAATTTTAAGAATAAAGTTTAGATGTTAAAAGGAGGCTCTGTACTCCATCAATTACTTGATTATCTGTAATTCTTCCCAAATATGATGAAACATTAGGACAGCACAAGGATCAGCAGGTGAAATTAGATGAGTTCAGGTCTTCCCTAGGCCTTCGGTGTATACAGTATTATTGTGAGATTTAAAACAATATTTACAAACTTCTGTATGAAAAAAGAAATGCACAAATTCTTTGATAAAATTTAGCCATCTGCATTTATTTCTGAAGAAACTTTAACAATCAGAAGATTGCCAAGTAATCTGTGAAATGCACAGTATTCTGCATATATCTACATATATCATTGTAACTTCACATCATGGTTTTTAATTTTTCTTAACTTGTGATTTTAAGAATAATTTTTTTTAAAACAATGATATAAACTTGCCATAGAAACAAAACACAATTTTGGGTTTAAAGAAGATGTTACTATGAAACAGACACAAATAAGCTAACACTTCCCTCTGTTTAAATGATAATATTTTGATAACATTTTATAGCAACCAAAGAATTAAAGAAAATGTGTTTAAGCTTTTGTCTTTTGTCCATTGATTAAGATTCATTTATACTTGCCCCGGTGTTTAAATAGTATATGCTGTTTTCCATTGTGGTTGGAAAAGATGCTTGATATGATTTCAATCCTCTTAAATTTATTGACTTGCTTTGTAGCCTAACATATGATCTACCTTGGTGAATGTTCCATGTGCACTTGAGAAGAATATGCATCTGGTTGCTTTTGAATGAAATGTTCTATAAATATCTGTTAAATCCATTTGGTCTAATGTGTCATTTAAGGCCAATATTTCCTTATTGATTTTCTATCTGGATGATTTATCCATTGATGTAAGTGGGGTATTAAAGTCTGCTAGTATTATTATATTGCTGTCTACTTCTCCCTTTGGGTTTGTTAATATTTGTTTTATTTGTTAAGGTGCTCCTATGTTTGGTTCATAAATATTTACAAATATCCTATCTTCTCATTGGATTGATTCCTTTATTATTACATAACACCTTTCTTTGTCTATTATTATAGTCTTTGTTTTAAAGTCTATTTTGTCTGATATAAGTATACCCACTTCAACTTTCTTTTGGTTTCCATTTGCAAGAAACATCCTTTTCCATCACCTTCACTCTCAGTCTGTGTGTCCTTAAAATTAAAGTGAGTCTTTTGTAGGCAGCATACAGATGAGTCTTTTTTTTTTTTCCATTCAACCACTCTGTCTTTTGATTAGAGAATGTAGTCCATTTACATTTAAAGTAAATTCTTGATAGGTATGTGCATATTGTCATTTTCTTGATTATTTTCTGGCTGTTATTGTAGTTCCTCTCAGTTCCTTTCTTCTCTTCCTCTCTTCCTTTTTGATTTCATAACTTTCTTTTGCAGTATACTTATATTCCATTCTCTTTATTTTTCTGTATTTACTACAGGTTTTGCTTTGTGGTTACCTACACATACAACTTATATTGCTAACAGTCTATTTTAAGTTGATACCAGGTGAGGTGTCCCGGGTGGCTCTTGGGTGGGCTTCCTGATGGAGTCTGCAGAGCAGGCAGTAGAATCTGTGTCCCCTTGATGCTTCCTGAGAGCCCTGGCAGCTGTTTTCCCAACCCCTTCCCATCCTAGTTCAGCAGCACACCTTAGTATTCTGGATGGGATGAGAAAAAAATGGGCCTCTCTGGCAGCATGTCTCAAAACTGGGGAAGGCTGGAGAAGTCAACCACTCACTCAGGCACTGTTACCTTCTCTGTAGGAGACATCACTGGCTGAGACAGTCTCTCTTGGCGCTGAGGTGTGCTGCCTTGGGGGAGGGGAGAGGTGGATAAAGTGAAACTGATCCCTTCACTGCACCTTATCTCCTTTTCTTTCCCCCTCCCACAGTGTGTTGGAACTTTTCTGGACTCCTGGACAAGGTACTCTTGTCTGTGAGTGATTATCAAAATCAATGTTTTTTTGAAAGAAGATGTAGAAAACTCCTATTCCACTATTTTGTTGATATCTTTTCTAATCAATATTTTTGTATTTTTATAAATATTTTTGAGCTTTGTTCTGGGACACAATAAGTTACTTGGAAATAGTTCAATCCTTTCAGACATTGGTTTTAAGTTTTGATAAGAGGGACCGGGTTTGCGTTTGATCTAGGTCTGTATTTTCCCTGCTATTGAAGCATAACCTTTCTGAACACTGTACCCAATGCCCCATGAATTATGAGGATTTCCATTCTGATCGATAGAGGCAGATGCTCTTCCTGTATGTATGAGTACTGGGTACTGTTCTCTCTGATCTTCTCAAGTGTTTTTTTCCCCTGGAATTAGGTAAGTTCCTTCCTCTGATCTGCTAATCAACACTATGCTGAATAATCAAGAAAGACTCTCTTGAGATCCTCAGAGTTCTTTCACTGTGCAACACTCACTTATTTAGTACTCTGTTCTACAAAGTCTAGCACCTTGATGTCCCCAGACTCTCAGCTTTGTCTCTGCAACTCAGAGAGTCTGCCATACCATGCTCCGTCTGGGCCCCCCTCTCCAAACTGCAACCTGGAAAATTTCTAAAGAGGAAACTGGAGCAATTGTAAGTTCACCTGATAGATTTCCTTTCCCTCAGAGATCACTGTCCAGACTCTGGAAGTCCATTGCTTCATATATATTTTTTCATTTATTTGGTCGGCTTCAATAGAAACACAAATTTGTTCTCTGTTGTTCCATTTTGGTCGGAAGTGGAAACCTTAACTTCTTCCTCTATATGTTAGAATACAACACCCACCTCTATCCAATTTAGGCAAAGTCTCATTTATCTGTTTTAGATTAAGAAAGCAAACAAATATAAACTTAAATGTTATCCAGTGTTTAAAAGAGAATTTAAAACCATTTTGAGCATTCTACAGAGAGACATGGGAGGTACCGGACAAAAAATTCCATTCATGCCATCCTCCCAGAATCTTCCTTCTTCAGCTCAGCCAGACCCCCAACGACTCAGCACTAATTCTGCCCAGAAACCCTTCCCAGACCAAGCCTGAGTAGGAGTTTTTCTTTCTCTGCCCTCCTATATCGTTTCTTGTGTCTGCCTTTCTAATGTAAATCAATACAGACTTTCCAGTCTTCTTTCAAATCCTTTTCTACCCATCTCCTAGATTAAAAAGGCTTGACTTCAAAAGAGGTAAAAAACGGAAACCTTCCGATGAAGTGGTCTGTGTTTGGGTCTGTGTGCGTGAAAGAGGGGTTATGAACATATATCGTCTAATTTTTCTTTTGTATTTGTCACATCATACCTCAAGCTTAGGAAAGCAATAGGCTGAATTAATCACTCTTATAATTAGACAAATCACGTATGTGTCTGTTCCTAGCTGATTGTTAAGACCTTTTCCAGCTTTAAAAAATTTATGAATCCTCCTGGATTGGATGATTTCCAATCCTTCTGGGTGGTTCTGAAGGCATTTTTAGGGGACTGAAACCCTGGAGTAACAGAGAGTATCCCTGTGTCGCATGAAAGGAAGGCAGGGATCTTGAAGGACCTCTGCCTATTCGCCCCTGGGATCAGCTTACCTGGGAGAGGTGCCCCTGTGCTCGCGGCCGCCATCACCCTCTAGTTTAAGGTAAGACAAGAGTCAGCAGGGCACTTTAACTTTGCACTTTCCTGACAGTCTGTGAAATGTACGGCCCTGACCTGGTCTCTGACACTGACCTCAGAAGGCATAAAAGCCTACTTCGAATGAACAATCCCATGTGGCTGTGGAGCTGAGAGTCTTTCCCGAGAGGAGCACCTGGGGAGGCAAACAGGGCTGTCATCCTGGAAGCGCTCTCACATGATTTCATCTCGTCTCCGTATCTGTGTCAAGTCTTTTCTGCAAAAGAGGGTCACCAAACGAGAAATGGTAACAACAGACAGTGTTAAGTGTGAATTTAGATTCAGAAGAGGAAAAAGAATATTATGCATGATAGTAAGATGGCAATTAGATATTTTAAATTCACGTCTTTAGGCAGAAACAAATGAAAACCCCGTTCAAGCTAACAATTCCTTCACTGATTCAGTAAATATTTATTGAGGGCCTACCAAGTGCCAGCACTGTTCTCAGTATATGCTCGTGCAGCATGGAAAAAAGAAGATAAAGATCCTGTCCTCGAAGTGCTTTGATTTGTAACTGTGATTGCAAAGGTGTTATCGCCACTCTGTGAAATGTCATAGGGAATGGGAAAGTGCCAGGTGACAGGGGATGCCAAATCCCTTCTTCGTGTTCAAAGGAAACAGCAGAAGGAGAATTCAGAAAATCTGTACCATTGACATCCTTGGGTAAAATTACAGAACGGATTTGAATCCTTAACCCAAGAAAAAGAACTCCCGCCTGCCCCTTTACGCTAAGTATTGTGAACAGCTTCGCTTTGCTTTGTGATTGTTTAATCAGACAGGGAAGTCAGGAGAGCTCTGTGTGCACAGCACATCTTGATCTCAGCAAGACATTTCATCACTTTGAGGATTGGTTTGAAGGGTTTGGACTGGCTGAATAAACACTCTGAGAATCTAGATTCAGTGGATTGATACCAAGTTAGAAGGAGACTTAAAATATCAGCTGATAGAAATATGCTTTCCTCTAATATAACAGAGGCTCTTGACAAAAAGAAAAAAAAAATTTAATTGTGAACCAAAGGCACAGGTAAAAAGTAAAATAAAAACATCTACCTCATAAAATTTATATGAAGATGATGACTTCACCTGCTTGCTACATACTAGGAACTCGGTAAATACCACTCTGACCCCTTGCTCCTTGGCTCAAAACATAAAGTTTACTTTTCATCCTATTCCTGGAGATATGCTTAAATATCACCATTACTAAAAGAAAATATATGCGTACTATGATTCAAACAAGAGTTTGCATTTAAATGTTTGGTATAAACTTAAAAGAAAGAACTTAGTAACATTGAATAATTAATATTTATGCTTTTTAATAAGAGTTAAAGATATATAAAAATTCACCCTTTTAAATGCCTACATTTTCTCATAAAAGGAAAATGGAAAGCATACTTAACCATGTTCTCAACATAATCTATATCTTTGGTTTGTCTTTACTGTGAGTGTTAACAGCTGAATGACAGCCTCATAAAGATAAATGTACGAGCATGCTCTTTGCAGCATTATTTGAAATTGGAAAAATAAAATTGTGCCTTTAGGGGAGTGGTCATGTAAGTTATAGTACATCTATACAATGGAATTGTATGCAACAAAAAAATGATAAGGAGGTGGGCCTATAAATAATGACATGGAAAGACCTCAAGAAAACTAAGAAAAAATGAAGTCTTAGAACTACAGAGTATATTTCCAATAGTATAACCAGCCAAAGGACAAAGGATGTGTGTGTGTGTGTGTGTGCGTGTGTAAGAGAGAATTCATAAGAATAGACCCTAGAAGATGATTTAATCTCTGATAGTGGTTACCTCTGATGAAGGAAAAGGGAAACAGTACAGGAAAAGTGAATGGGATATTTATATTTTGTTGGTGTTACTTCTATATCGATCAAGTCTTCTAAACAAAAATGCATGCATGCATATTTTTTTAACTTAAAGTAAAATATTGACAAATGCTCAGAATTATTGGTCAAGAGAATTCTTCTTCTTTAAGCTATCTCTCAAAGAGCACACTGATACTAGGAGAAAAATTAAGATCTCAAACCCAAACTGTGATTTATTTGTTTAAATAGAAAAGTGAAATAATATTCTCATGATTAAATTTTTATTTAAAAAAGTCTAATTTGCCTATACAAAGAAGCAATTTTACCATTTGCAATTAGTCTTCTTTAAACAATAAAAGAAAATATAATTACCATACTTTCTTTTTTGCAATCATTACATGAAAAGATCTAAACCAACAATATAAGAGGGAGATTCATTAACTAGATTTTATTTTATATTTTCATTTTAATTAATTTGTCCAGATTGACCCCCAAATGGAGTAAGAGCTCATTTTCCACTTTTGATAATCACAAAAGGGATGCAGACTCTAACATGGATTGTGATCATGGTGCTCTCCTCCTTCCCCCTCCTGATGTTCTTCTTTTTCCTTTCTTTTCCTCCCTCTCTTCCTCTCCCTCCACTTCCTCCTGCTTTTCTTTCTACTCCTTCCTCTTCAAATGGCACTTCTTTTGTTCATTTAGTTACCAGATCAGAATACAACAAATGGAATTGCCTGTTATCTATATTCACTGAATCAACATCAATAAAAACATTTCTAAACATTTTTCTCAAGGCAATCTTTGGAGAGACCATCTTCAAACTCAGTGTTCCCAGCAGTACCGCAACCACACTTTCTGACCTTTGCTTTTTTCCATTTTTGACCCATAAAATTTCAGTGACTGCTGGGTATAAAATAAAAGTTCCAATGCCAATCAATCATCCCACTTGAATTTAGACATGTTCCAGAGAACTAATTGGTCTTCTCGTAGGGCAATGCCTTTGATGTTGCTGAGGTCAAAAATGTCATCCCCTCCTGCTAGAGACCTGTATCCTTCTGAACAGGTCATAGCTTTTCTGTCTATCTTGGCAAGTTATATGTGCTTTTAAAGAGGCTCTCAGTTTGGTCATAGGTCATTTAAAGCACTTATTTTGTAAATTGCACGTGTTTTATTCTCTCAGAGGTGTCAGAGCACTTTGTTCTTATTCCTTCCTAATTTTGCCATGAAGAAAAAGAGCTGTCATGAATCACCTTCTTTGACTTTCTCTGGGGCGGGGCTGTATCCTTCAGCTTCAAGAAACAGTTACTACCACACAGCTTTCTTTGTCGTGTCCATTATAAAGAAATAGACAGATTAAAAAAAAAAATCCTGTGTAACCATTTGTGTGGTTGGTGAGCCCAGAATGGTACAGTCATTGCGTGGCCATCCATGCCAATCTACAAGGAGATGGCCACTTTGTTCCTACAGAACTTCTCTGTTTTCAACATTCCATTCATGCAATCTCCACCAATGTTCTCAGTCTGTTTGCAACACTCTTTCCAGGAACACAAAAGTAGAGAGGAAGGAGAAATTTTCTAGTTTTAGAGCTTGACAAGTATGCGTCTGTAATTGAGCTTCATTGTGAACACGTGCATGTCTAAATTGTTTTCTTATCTTGGTTGAGCAAAACAAACAGACAAACAAATAACATTCCTTGGATCAGCATAGATCAGCATAGATCATTGTATCCTTTGACACAAATCCAGTGAACAAAAAGTGCTAACCATGACTGAGTCTAAATTTTCAGCCATCCCATTTGAAATCAGAATTTAGGTGGAGTTACAGAAAATAAAGTGATGCTTTATTCACTCAACAAGTACTTATTGAGTATTTCCTCTGTTCTAAGCACTGTTTGAGGGGCTGGGAGCAGAGCTGAAGGAAAAACAGGAAAAAGTCTTCTCCCAGAGGAGGCAGATACTCTGGTGCACACCTATGACTGCGGACTGAGGAACAACCTGTTACATTTTGGGACTGCTTGGAGTTTGCTAGCAATCCTCCTTGACTGTGTAGTTTTGCTAAAGTCCAATTATTAGCCCTGGACACTGGCTGTGATTGTCCCAAGACTCACAGGGCAAAGATAACAGTGGACTGTCAGAAATAATTACGGATTTTGGAAATACAATGATTCTAATGAGGACAGGCATGAATACGAAAGTGCACAAAATGCCTTAAAACACTTGGGCATATAAAGTGTGGTAAGTATATGACTGAATAGAGACTTTTTAGAATTTTGCAAGACTCTTTCCTTGTTCCTGAAGTACACCCAAAAAAGAGTGGCATGCAAATCAATGTAAGGCCCATAGTTCAGACTCAAAATTCCTCTGAAAAGCTATATCGAAAATCTGGAATGTTACATGATAATGTTGCCAGAGTTCTATGAAATATAAACATCCCTATTGTCTGGACCCACACTCTGAGGCTTTCATCTGAGCTAACGACTTGGGATAGGCTAATACTATAATGGGAATGACGAAACTTTGGAAATATATATACACTTTGGAAATAGAGGCTGTATTCTGAAAGTGAACCTCGTGCCATAAAAAAGAGATATTTGGAAGTTAGTAAGCATTTTAGGGATGCTGCAGCAAAGCAAGTATGTGAAGTTTTCCCATATATTGAAATATGAGGGCGCCTGGGTGGCTCAGTTGGTTAAGCGACTGCCTTCAGCTCAGGTCATGATCCTGGAGTCCCGGGATCGAGTCCCACATCGGGCTCCCTGCTCGGCGGGGGGTCTGCTTCCCCCTCTGCCCTCTTCCCTCTCGTGCTCTCTGTCTCTCATTCTCTCTCTTTCAAATAAATAAATAAAATCTTTTAAAAAAAAAGAAATATGACCTGGGCAGTAGAGGCTTAATGAATGGGCTCATAAAATAAGTAACAATTTAGTGATTGTGGATCAATAGCTTCACAATTTAAGATAATTTTGAGCATATCAAAAACAAAATAATTGTCTAGAAAAAATTTCAGAAAACTTACCATGACACTGATTAAGGACAAAAATTAATAGGGTGCCTACATTCTTATGGAGGTTAGAAACTGGTCCAGAGGCCATATGCTTATACCAGATAATCTGGTTCTATTGATCTCTAATAGTTTTGACAGGGTCTTGGTCAAGTCCCATTCTGTTCTCAAGTTTTTCCTGACTATATACAAGGACTTCCATCCTCAACTTCTTCTAACTATGGAAGCCATTAAAGGAGGGAGAGGAGATATAATAGCTCATGTCTACAAGTCAATGGCTCCAAGCTAAGGCTCTCTGATAAGCGGCACCTTGGGCCATGCCAGGCAGGGCAGAATAACATCTTCCATAGCAAGTCAAGTCCCTGCCTGGGGACTAGAGGCATTTGAGGAACCAGATAAAAGCACTTTCTGCAGGGTTCCTAAAAACCATCTGTCAGAGCAAAGGAACTCCAGTATTCTAGAAAACGGGTATGCCATTTACGTTTTGGCCAAAGGCCAGGATAGGGTAATGCTGTTGCAGAATGTTAGCCCACAACCAAGAATCATCAGCCTCACAAAGAAGGTCAATATCATGAAAAAAGACATTAAAAATTCGATGGAATGCCCCAAGGAGCAGAGTTAATATGCTAAGCACCTCATAAAACAGACTTAATAGACCAAATATTGAATAAAAGAGAGAAATAACCTTAAGGGAAATAGGTATACAAAACAAAGAATGTTGTGTACATTTACACGTCAATAAACTTGAAAATATGGATAAATTTTGGGGAAACAAGAAAAATGCCCAAATTGGTGCAAGAAAAGATAACAAATGTGAACAGACTGATAACCAATAAAGAAATAGGAATGCAATAAACAGGCATTCTCTTCAAATAGTTCTAGACCTAGAGGATATTACAAGTAAATACTATCAGAATGTCAATGAACAGATTGTATTTCTCTTTCTCAATATGTTTCCACAAATTAAATCCATATATTAAGTTAGGTGAAATGTCCAATTAATTTAATTATCTAAGTATAAGTGATACTAAATTATCTAAGAAAACAAAATTATAGACAAATTTCAAATGAATATAGACATAAAAATTCTAAATTAACATCAGCTGATCAAAAAGAGCAAGATACCAACAGAATGATACATTATAATTGAGTAGATTTTATCCTGGAAATGCAAGGGGAGTTAAATAGCTGAGTATCTCCCAATATTTGCCACGACATTAATGGGGGAAAAAATCACATACTTTTTTATACATGCAGAAAATCATTTGAGAAATTTCAGCACTTACTTATGATAAAGGCTTATAGAAAGCATGAACAGACAAGAAATTCCTTAACCTGATAAAGGCTGTTTTCCAAAAACCTGAAGCAAATGGACAAGGAATGTTAGGAATATTATTTTCAAGGTTAGGAAGGAAACAGGGATTCTTGGTATTGCCCCTATTGTACAATATATTATGGAAGGTCCTGGAAAAGGGAGTATGAAAAGCTGTATGGAATAGAAAATATAATGTAGTCATTATTTCTGGATAATTTGGTAATTTACCTAGAAACCAAAGGGGGTGGGGGGGGAAACAGAAAAGCTATTAAAACCAATAAAAGACTTCAGCAAGATTGTTGGATTAAAAAAGTAGCCGAAGTCATCAGCATCCCCCTGCACCAGCAAGAACCAAAAAGATAATATAATAGAAAGCATACAATAAATATGTGAGAGTTAATCTAATAAAATTCTATTAAAAGACACAATATAAGGCCTGAATAAACGGAGATTTACATTTTGTTTGTAAACTGGCCAATGTAACATCATGAAGAAATGAATTTTCTTGGGAAGCTAAGGCTTTTTAAAACAAGCCACAAGAGTACCAGCAATGAAAAATCTGCATTTATTTTATAACACCACACAAGATGCCCCACTTAAAATAAAACTCTAGGAGTGCCTGTCTGCCAGTCAGTGGAGCATGAGACTCCTGATCACAGGGTTGTGAGTTCGAGTCCCATGTTGAGTGTAGAGACTACTTAAAAATAAAATCTTTGAAAAAATAAAAATGAAGTAAAACTCTAAAGATCAGTGACAGCCAGGAAACACTTGTAAAACAGATAATAAGAAGACTCAATATCAACAAAATATAAAATGTCTAATAAATCAGTAAGAGAAAGCAACCCATTAGAAATATAGTCAATCAAGGGGGCGCCTGGGTGGCTCAGTCGTTAAGCGTCTGTCTTCGGCTCAGGTTATGATCCCAAGGTCCTGGGATCGAGCCCCACGTCCGGCTCCCTGCTCGGCGGGAAGACTGCTTCTCCCTCTCCCACTCCCCCTGCTTGCGTTCCCTCTCTCTCTGTCAAACAAATAAATAAAATCTTAAAAAAGAAAAAAAGAAATATAGTCAATCAAGAACTATCAAGAGGTAATCACAGAGGACAGCATTAGAAAGCCAACCAACAAAGGAAACTGTGGTCAACCTCGCCAGTAATTAGGGATATCATTTTAGAAACACCAGTGGAATACCATTTCCCCCCTATCAGAGCCACAAAAAAATATAAATTCTGACATTATAAATGCGTTAATAGCAAGAGCTATGGGGCACTGATTCCCAAATTGCATCAGAATCGCCTCAGTGATAGTAGCGGTGGTGGTTAGAAAGTTCTCATGCCTGACTACTGCCCCAGTCTTCTGATTTATTTGATATGGACTTTCAAAACCATGCCTACGATGTAGCCTTATAGAGAGAACTATCATGTGAGATATGCTGTATAATTTCAGATATTCTAAGGGACGTCACGTCCAAGATGAGATTGCCTAATGTGAATCTAATGAGGAGAACAAGTACTAATAAACGGAAGTTGCAGAACATTAGAATAACTTGTAGTAATAGTTTCCAAAGAAACGAGGACTTGCTTTATGAGATGGAAAGCTGCCTGTTGGAATAGATTGGTAGATGGAGTAGATGACCTTAAAATGACCTGTAAAAATGTGATACTAGTAACAGTCTAACCTGAATCTTTCTTTCCACCTTTTTTTTCTTCCTTTTTGCCTCTAAGAATTCCTGACTCAAGCTTCTTTTTCCTCGGAGAGAGGCATAACCCAGAAGGTGGTTGTGCATTCTCAACTCTTGTTCCTATGTGGCTTTTTTGTTTGTTTGTTTCTTTTTGGTTTTTGTCCTTTTCTTTTCTTTCTTCTTTCTTTCTTTCTTTCTTTTCTTTCTTTCTTTCTTTCTTTCTTTCTTTCTTTCTTTCTTTCTTTC